>NC_043763.1:13050893-13195893 GCF_902148845.1 Salarias fasciatus
ACCAACTGAAGCACATGATCAGTGTTTACTCAGTGTTCATGTATGTGGCACAATCCCATCTCTTAATCGAACTGACAAAAATGGTAAAAAAAAAAAAAAAAAAAGGCCAATCTGAGCACCAACAATATGGTTCCCACAAGGTCTGGAGTGCTCTCAGGTTTAGGACCCCACAAGGAGAGTAAAACAAGGCAGCACACCCTTGTGCAGATGCACCAACAAAGGCTGGCGCGTGCTGAGAGCTCATTCTGCAAGTGGCCTATAAAATATGAATGATATCGTGCTATATTTTTATCAGCGGGCCTAAGGACATGTATGAACTGGAGCAGCAAAAATGCTCTCATTCTCCAGCCACAGCACTCGTTCTGTTTGCTGTGCATTGAGGAGAGGCCTGCGCACGCCGAAATCATGTGTCTTCCGGTGGTTGTGGTGTATTTGCTTCAGACTTTTTTCTATTAAACTGTTTTTTTTTTTTTTTTTTTTTGTATGGAGAGAGAGAGGGGGAGAGAGACCATTGGATGTGTCTTGGGAGTTGCTGTCAGAACTTTGTATGCAGCTCTGAGAATTAATTCACACAGCTGCCAACTCCACACACACATAGTTGGAGAAAGAATACGGAAGTAAAGAAAGAGGAAAAAAAAAAAAAAAAAGTCTACCTGCTAAGCTGAAGGCCCGGTAGCGAGGCAAACAGTCACATCGCTTGCGAAATAACGCTGTCTGCACTGTTGAAAGTGACTCTCAGTCTCTCACTGTTTTTCACTTGCACTCACGTTCGGTTAGACACACACACACACACACACACACACACACACACACACACACACACACACACACACACACGCACACGCACACGCACACACACATCATTTGTGCCCACTCACACTTGTTAGAACATTTGAACACTAGCCCTTGTGTAGGAGTGTGCTTTTGGCACAGTGTGTGTGTGTGTGTGTGTGTGTGAGAGAGAGCGAGACAGCGGGAAAATGTACTTGAGACAGAGTGCGAGAGAATGAGTTTGTCGACGTGTGTGTGTGTGTGTGTGCGTGTGAGTGAGAGTGCATGCGCGTCAGTGTCGGGCGAACACAACAAGGGGAGAAAAAAAAGCGGGGTTGAAGAACGACAGGACGAGGAAAGAGAGAGCAAGGAGAGCAAGTCCAGTCTTCAGAAGCAGCTGACAGGTTGACAGGTCTGCTGAGACCAACACAAACAAACATATAGAGACAGAGAGAGGGAAGGGAAGAGAGGCAAGGCCAGGGAAAACCCAGGGAAAGAGATGCAAATGAAAGCCAGACTCCAAAACATCCTTGCATTTGCTTTGGTTTCTCTGTAATTCCTCCTCTATGTACTGTTTTAGATCACCTGATCAGCTAATTTTTGGCGCAAGATCAAAATTCACAGACGTAGCATCAGTGTCACGTGAAGAAAGTGACACAAAACAAGCAATTGATGAAAGAGCGACGCTGGAGGCGCGAGCGATCAGGTTAGAGAGGAGAGACGGAAATGTGAACAGTGCTTGTGTGGGTTTTCTTTTTTTTTCAGAGCTGAAATAAAAAGATGCTTTATTGAGAGGGGAATTGTCTGTGGAAAGTGAGCATCTTGTAATATTTTCTGTTCTCCGGCTTTGCTTGAGTCCCAGTGTGGACGTTCACAATGGTGCATTTTGTTTTGGTGAGTCAGCAGTGGAATAAGCCTCCAGCTTTGCCCGCAGTAGAAGTTCTCAATTTTAAAAATCTTATTTTGCTCATTCCTGTGATTGTGTAGAGAAGTTTAAGAAAAAATTGAAAAAAAACCAAGAGATTTTTCTTCTACCCCCCCAATGTCAGCATGATAGTTGACTGAGTGGATGATGTTGTGCAACTGCTAATGATAAGCTAAAAGAATCCGTATTTTCAACCATCATAACAGAAGCAGCATGATTTCAACAATCAGTCAGTCCCTCCAGGAAGTTGTGATGCTGCAATTCCAACTATTAATTTAAATTCAGCCAATCGCAGTTAATTCTGGGTGACCTTTCAGTTTTGTCCGATCACCACAACATGATAAAAATCTGCTAGAGCGCACAGATTTCATTGCATGTGTGTGCATGTATTCCAGCGCAAGCAAAATAATCCAATTAAATGGCTGAATTAACTTAGTAAAGTTACTTAATGAGGCTTTGGGGCTTTTTCCTTTTAGAAATGAAATTAAAAGATGCTTTATTGGAACTTGCTTGGACAGATTCTGCTCCTTTAGAATCTTGCAAGAATGTTACTGTCACTGCGTGACGTTAATTTCAGAAACTTTCAACTGTGATTTCGTCTTCATAGTGTTGTTTCCCCCACTGGTGCGGAGCTCCCTGGGAATCAGCGATAGTTTTGTGCAGCGCTGGCGTCATTTGTGGCGCGTTTCAGTCGGTTGTTAGCGGTTTCAGCTCGTAGCAGGGGTCACGCTGTGGCGGCGGCCGTGAAACTTCTGACACAGACAGTTTCACGACTGTGGAAACTTCTGTCCGTGAACCTGCCTCCAATCACCTTTATTACCGCTCTTCCATCTGAGATGGCCGAAATCACACAATTTAAAGTCCCATTAAGATCTCTCTGAAGGACTGAAGTAAAAAGCTGAGGACTAATCGGGAAACATTTGCGAAATGCATTAATGGTCGGCGTGCAGAGGAGGAGAAGCAGGAGCTGGTTAAAAGGCTCCTCGGTGTTTCTGGGGCTGTGCAGCATTCACTGCTGGAATGAAAGCTGCGTTGGAAAGGAGGGCTTGTTCTGGACACTGTCAGGCATGAAAGAGAGAAAGTGCAGATAAAGAGTGAGAGGCAGAGACATAGATGGACTTGCTCTCATTGGAAAACAGTCTGGCGGAGCAGAGAGAGTGTGGATGAGAGAGTGAAGGAAGGCGAGGGTGAATACCAGCTATTGTTGGAATGCCGTAGCAACACGCTGCGGAGAGGAAGGGGGAGGTGTGTATGTAAGTGTGTGTTTGCGGGGGTCAGTGGGTTTTATGCTCTGTTCAAACTGCTCCTTGTCAGAGATGTGTCTCCTTCTGTGTTGGCAATAGCAACTGTGGGTTTAAATTATAAGCTTGTCTGGATGTGATCCGAAAACAATCCCGTGCTGCATTTCAGACCCGTGCACCGACACTCAGAGCTCAGGAGGTAGAGCAAGATTTTACTGCAACGTTAAACCACCGCCAGTATTTCAGCTATGCGCGCAATGTTGTAATAAGGATAATAAACTTAATCTGCCGATGTATTTTAAGTTCACATATGTGTTTATGTTCACTGCGCCAAGAATGACAAGGGATCATTTAGTGCAGCTTAGAATGTTTATCCATATTCTAATGATTGAAAAAATATGTAAGCGGGATAAATGTAGCAGAATGAAATCATATGTAATGATTTTTTTTTAAATATATATATAAAACAGATGATTGAGCCTTGTCTGACACTACTGGTGCATAGAAATAACAGAAGATCAATTCAATGAAACACATTAAAAGTGCAATAAGAACTGAATAGAAAAGAAAAAGTATCCACAGCGAGGACAGATTTCTTACAGAACTGGTGGAGTGTGTGCAGAATGAGTGGATGAAGACCGGCCAGGGAAATTCACTTTTCGTATTGTTTCCACATGTTGTTGTGTGTTGTTACGGTTCTTTGAATGTAGGTGGGAATTCAGAACACGTCAGCTGATTCTTGAAGTAATTTAGGTCAATTTTCAACAACATCTGAATGCAATCTATACGAAAATGGACGAACAAATACAGCCTAAACCAAAGGGTTGGATTAGACAAAGGCCTATTTGGCCTTATTGTGACACAGATAATATGATGAAAGTTGTTCTTTTTCATACTTGTGAATTTTTCAACCTGTATGTGCTGTTTTCCAAACATCAGTTTGACTCGAGCAAGTAAATCCTAATCGTCTCTTGTTTTCTTGGTTTTACAGGATCCCGCTGGCATATTTGAGCTGGTTGAGTTGGTGGGAAATGGCACCTACGGGCAAGTGTACAAGGTAAGATACCTGCAGTCTGATACATCCCCAGCCTGGTGGTGTAGTCCTCTGTCTTATCAGCTTTTGGGTATTCCTCACAAGAAGCCCGTATGGAATAAAGAACAGAAATGTGACTGACGGAAGCAGAAGTACAGGAAAGAATACCTCGAGATAAAAGCAGCCCGCAAGCTGGAGAGAAATGGAGCGAATGTAAAACACACTTAAAAACAGAGGAGGACCCTCAATGCTTTTGTCTTCATGGTCTCTATTTCCCAGCTGTGTTCACTTTTCATTCAGTCTATATTTTTATTTAAAAATGTGACGCAGCAGTCTAAAATGACCACAGAATCCCAGCAGTAGTCAGTTTCCAATGTTTAAACAGGCAACATCTGACAGATGTGTGAAAACAGACAACAACTCGGCTGTATAGATGGAAATGTCTCCCTGTCAAGTACAAATTACTTGAGCATATGTTCAATGCAGAATAATTCACACTCACAAATCTGTCTTATTTTAATCTTTTTTAATTCCAGAAGTGGTGAAATACGTTACCTTATGCCACCTCAGGGTGTTAATCTGTCGCTCAAAAGCAAAATATTCTTGACATATCCTGAAGTATTTTGTTGACTTCTTGATCACACGATGTGATCTGAAACACCGAAAAGCTACTGCCGGGTTGTTTTTTTTGGTGTATTCAACATGTGATGACTGTAGCTAATGTGGTGAGAGGCATTTCCTCATCCTGCCCGCACCAGTTTTATAATAACATATTTTCTCCTTTGTTCCTCTTAAATCTTACCATAATTCCTTATTTTCTTCAGTTTTTATTGTTTTTCCCACAGTACTGACTTTGTTTTTTTCTACAACCCTGCAATACAATTGTTAACTCCTCTATAAAGACGTCCAACACCATGTTTTCTGATTCCAGAAATTAGATTGTCATGAACAACAGCAGCTCATTCAGCTGTTTGCTGACAAAATACTAACCTTCAACACGTTCCACTTTAAGATGAACAAATTCATGTAGCATAGGTGTCAAACCAAACCTTCATCAGTCAGATTTGTTGCGTAAACCTGACTGAGATGTTTTTTTCACATCGGAAACCGCATGTTTGTTATTGCCGGCGCGATGACGAAGGTCTGATTCCCCTCCCGCTTGCACTTTCCAGCAAAACGCTCGAAACACTCCCGTGTTTTTGCAGTCGCTGGCAGAAGATCAATTTCGTTGTTTCGGCGTGTTTTCAGTGTGACACAGGAAGCGCTTGTGGTGCCGGTGCAGCATCGCTGCGGTTTGAGCGTCTTGCTGTCGGACAGACTCATCTGTTTCCCGCAGTTGTTTGAGTGGTATCTGCGAGTGCATGTCACCGCCCGGGCTTCCTCTTCCCTCGGCGACGGCCCGTCGTTCCCCGGCCCTCAGTTCCTTTTTCCTGATTCCGCTGCTTTATCTCGCCGCTCTGCAGGAAGTGGCACCGCTGTCGCCCCGTTTAATCACCTCTATCTGGTATCAACATGTGTTTGTCCAAATGCGTGGACGCTGTTGACATGTGACGCGCCTCGCGGGCCACATGTGTTTTGTGTGTTTGAGAGAGCGTCTAATGGACCAGAGAGGCAAGGTCAGGTGGTGATGGAGAGGAGCCGCTTCTCACAGCTGATTGGATGAAATAGAGGCTCAGACGGAGGTCAGCGATACTTCCTCCATCCTTCCAGAATTAATCTGACATCTCCACGTGCATGTTTGTAATGGCCAGAAAGGAGGGAGCGAAAAAAAAAAAAAAAAACCCACGTAAGGGAAAGGGAACGGTAGAGTAATGTGTATCCATTTATTGCTGACTCTGCTTTTTGCTGTCTAGGTGAAAGTCACGGCTCATTTACTGGCTGACATTCAGGCTTGTCCCATACATTAACCATCCAAAGAATGCCTGTAGCAACAGCACTGGTCTGCTGGCTCTGGAGCTGCACTCCGGAGCCTCACTGGTGGGTGACTGGGTGTTACGAAGTGGAAAAAAAAAAATCCACTACATGGATTCAGTGTGAAAGTTTATCACCCTACATTTGATTCATGATTTCCCTCTAATTCATTCATTTCTGACCTGCTGTGCATCACTCATATTGATTAGTAAATACAGAACTCTTAAGCCAAAAAGTGGAAGTAAACAACACTCTTTCTGTGACTGTTGTTGTTGCTAAATCTGCTTCCTTTATTTCCAAAGACTGTCTAGTTTTTCATGCTTAATCTAATCACATCTCTCCCTTTACCCATATCTTATTATTTATCCCTTTGTATGCGTTCTCCATTATTGCCAGTAGATTTTTGTCACTCACATCATTCAACGTACTATTGTTGATTTAAAAATCAAGTTATCACATAAATTTAGAATTCCAGAATGCAGTTTGAAGCTGTGATGAAACATTAAACGTATTCAAGTTCTCAATTTGGAACGGTCGTGTAAAACGCTGAAAGCCATTTAAAATGTTGCCCGTTCAGTGGCGTAGAGATGCGTTTGTAAACTAAAAAAAGATTGAACTCATACATACAGATCAGGAGAGGAGTCGCTTGAGCGAAAATGCCATCTATTTCAAATTTCTCATGCGGGTGAAGTCTTTCGTCTTGGCAGGCAGCTTGGAGAGGATCAGCGTCTCGCGAGCAGGTGAATCTGTGACTCACTGAGATGAGAAATTGACCTTCAGCCTGGTGGGTATGAGTGACCTGGAATCGCTGGCTCTCTGCGAAACATTTTTAAACATTTGTCCTGGGAAGTAACACACGGAAATATCATTCTATATCTAGACGCTGAGATCTTGTGTGAGTCAGTGCGCTGTGTTGTGAAAACAGGTGAATTTCTGCTCCTGTATAGTAATTTCAGTGCTTTCTATTTAAAAACCGAAGAGTGAGTGAGTAAATGTACAACCTACACACAATACCTTTGATTTTCTTTCTTTAATGGAGTCTTTATCGCTATGCTTATCAAATAAATGTTTGGTCGTATCACCAGAAGCATGTTTTAAGGACAAACCAAACATTTTAGCTTATTGAAACTTTAATAAGCCTTTTGGACGACTTGAAAAATGCATCAGTTAAAAGTTATAAACAGACAGTTTTCTGAGTAGTCACCTTTTATTTTTCTAACATTTATGATGCCATTTTAAGCTCAAAGTGCTGCGATGCAAGTGCTGGTTTCAGATCTGCCTTTCAGAAGAAAACTCCTCGAAACCCTTTTAAATTTGTGGAAGACTTCAAAACTTTTACTTTAATACCCCAGGTGGTCACACGCATTTGATGTCTTATACGTCAAATGCTTGTAAATAATAATAATAAAAAAACGCTGATGATATTTAACTTGATTATATGCTCCTTTTTCCACATGACTGAATACCAGTGTCATGCAGGATTATGTGTTTGCAGAAAAAGTAGTCTAAATATGACATTTCAAACAGAAATAATGTGCACTATTTTTATATGTGTACATTTTTTTTTAACTGTTAACGTTTTCCTGGAGAAAAGAGAACGCCTGAGACACCCAGCTCTCTGGTTGTGCTGCAGTATCTTCTCCTCTGTGAGCTATGTGCAGCGGAGCTTGAGAGATGTGGCCTTATGTGTATCCATGCATGCATCCTTTTGTGTCCATGTGATAGTAATGGTCAGCACAGTGGTTTATGGAATTGGTGGTATGAGGCCGGTAATGTGCCACATAACTGCACTCCTGCGTGCCTGGGAGCAAGCGATAACAGGTTTATCAACAATTCCATTACCCCATATAGTTAAATGATACAGATCTGCTCTCCGGTGCTCTTTCCTCTCTCTCCCTCCGTCCCTCTCTTTTCTTTCCCACGTGTGCTTAAATCTCATCTCATTTAATAAAAAGATGTCTTTAAAAGTCGTCCCTCATTATTTTTGGTTTGCGGTTTCCCTGTCTGCGAGACAGCAGTTTACCTGAGAGCAGCGACGGACGAGCCGCTGCAGTGAAAGGATAATTTTAGCTCGACTTCTCCCTCAGTCTCCCCCTCTCTTCTTACATATCTGTGGCACTTCCATTTCCTCGTTTTCCCTCCTCTGTCTATTCATTCTCCTCACTTTTCATTGTTTGCTTTTGTAGATTTCTCTTATCAATATATAATCAGGTTTTTTTACTTCTTGCTCCCTCTGTTTTTTGGGCTGAAACTTCCCCAGTGAGCTTTACTTAAGGGAGCCGCCTGTGCCTACAGTACGTGTATATATAGCTTCCACTGGCTGCTTTAAAAGGCCCATAAATAGAGAACACGGATAATGCTGAATAATTAAACACATTCTCTCTCCACTTCCCTCCCTCCCTCTTCATCTACCACTCTTTCTTCACATCCCCCTTCAGCTTTATCGCTCATTGTTTTCACTCTTTCATCGTCTGCCTTTCCATCACTCCCTCATCTGCATTTCCTCCCTTTATTTCGCTGCTTCTCTCGTCTTCACTTTTCTTTTTATTTTATTCTGTCTTGCTCTTTCTTTTGTGCGGTCTCTCCTTTCTTTTTTCTTTTTCTTTCCCTGCTCGTAAATATTTGATGGGGCTTATGGGAATGACATATCTCCGAACACGGAAAACACTCCCTGCTTCGCAGACGACCGTCCCCGTCCCTCCATTGGCTGAAATCCCGACCGACGGGACACCTGACTGACCGACAGGCTCATCGATCAGCTAATTGATTAATCACAGCTCCTCGCCGTTCCCCTGGGAGAAGTCATTTTTCTGTTTGATGGATTCAAGGACGAGTTGAGAGGGCAGCTAATCATAGCTTAGTCACAAGAACACAAACACATCGGCGACACACACACACACACACACGAACAAACCCGTGAACAATGACACTTTCGGCGGCCCGTCGCCTCATCGACTGTCTGCTCGGCTCGGGTAGCAATAAACCATTTCCTGTGTTTGTGCAGGTTTGTATGTGTGAGTGCAAACGTGTGGTATTTTCACAGTTCACACTCTTCTTTTTTTTTTTCCCTCCTCTGTCCTCACGCGGCGAAGGAGTGGTAGAAATAAGTGGACGAAGGGCGACCAGTCGTTTTCTCCCTGGTGACAGAACACATCCACTCTGCTCGTCCTCGGGCAAAGTGCTCTGTGCACTCTTTAAATATTCACGAGTTGCTCTCAGAGACACACAGCGTCTCACTCTCACACACACACACGTGCATACACAGTGAAGCAGATGTGACGGTTGGAGGCCTGAGCCGTAGGTTTTCATACTGTAACGGTGACTCTGTACAGCGAGCGGATGCACTGGTACATGTTTGTACAGATCAATGTGGGGACATGGATTTGACAGATCATGTGGGGGCTCTACACGCCACCGTGTCCCCGTGCTTGTTGGCCGCACGCACTCAGGAGTGAAGGTGATATGCTCTGATCTGAACAAGCTGTCTTCGTCTCGTGGGGCGTCTCTAAAAGTGACGAGCAGCAGACGTCAGGGAACACGACACGGAAGGAGATGCACTTCTGAACTCACGTTTTCACTGTTGTCAATGATAATCTGTTTAACCAGGTAATCCAGGGTCTGGGGATGTAAACAGACAGGATCTAGATTAGGATTACGGTTGAAAGTAACACTTCATCTTATTAACCAATCACACCTCTCTCTCTCTCTCACCTCCAGTGTGCCTTTGCCTGGTTTTCACCCTCCTCTGCACTCTTAAGAACGGAATAAAACTTCAAAGTTGTGTTTTTTTTTTTTTTTTTTCAAATCTCCCTTATCTGCTGGCAGTCAAGCAGCAAAGGACCATGGGAGATTTCCTGCCACAGCTACCCCTTTACCATTTATACATGCATGCGCGCACGCCGCACAAACACCGCGGCGCGCACACGCACACCTCCGAAGCTACGTGAGGTGAAGAAAACCTAGCATGAAAGACTCTGAAAAGGGATGGAAGATAAAGTGACTTCATTTATCCCTCTTGTTTGATGTTTTAAACTCCTCCAGCTAGTGTTTCACAGCAGGAAAGAGGATCAAGCAGGCCAGCAAATACAGTTTTTATCTCCTTGGAAGTAGACACTGATGGAAAGGACTGAAATGGCAACTTGGCAACTTCGTGGTCTGCTTTGCGTTTTTTTTTTTTTTTTTTACTGAGTTATATATGCACATATATTTTGCAGTGTAGGTTGTTAACTGAGATGCGTCCATAGAAGTGTGGGTTGCAACGTCCCACATGATTCTAACAACTAACATGTAGACTAATTAAAGGCTTGAACACTGAAGCACATCATTTTTTATGTATGAATAGAAAATCGAGTGTTGAACAAAAATCAGTACTGTGACTTTTATCAATATTTGAATTGTTTATTTAACCGATTTCTGCATGTTTTGGGGCTGTGGGATGTAATCTGAGAAAACCGGCTCACTCACAGGGGGAACACACAAACTCAGAAAGACTCCCATCCTTAATTGAACCGGGGATATTCTCACTGTGGTCTCAAAAAAAAAAAAAAAAAAAAGGCGATAAAGTAAGACACTGAAATTTTTCACTACTCTTACTGCGCCACCCTGAAACCCTCAGTAATTAATCAGTGGTCAGTTTTTCCAGTCTGTGAACCATCATCGAGTTTTGAATGATGACCATCACAAGTTCAGAGACCATAAAGTGATGCCTTGAGGTTCTGCTGTTATTCGCAGCCAACAGTGCATATTTGAAAAGTTATTTATAGGGCAGACCATGAAAACAAAGCAAAACACAAATCCCTCTTGACAAGCTGAAAGCGGCACTGTTGCTGTCCTAAGACAACCTCAAAAACATCCAGTTTTCACAAGCTCAGAGAAACCGCCTGCAGTCGTCCTCCCAACAATGAGAGTTTTAAACATTTTTCTGTGATTGCTTAGCTGAAGAGACCAAATATTTCTTTCACAGTTATGCATTTTCAATGTTTTTTATTTGATTAAAACACTACAGCCTAAGGTAGCCACTGTTTAGTTGTACATTCAAAGGTACAAAAACGTATACTTTTTTTTTTTACATACTCATTATTCGGTAGACAATTGTATGCAAAGGGCTTAAGCTGGGTTTCACAGTTACTGCATTACTTACTCATCAGCAGCTTTAATGGGAACACTTCCTTAATCTGATAAAGGGGTTGTTAATCCGTCAGGCGGATCTTTCCTGAGGGCGCCAGAATATTTCAGGAGAGGGAATCTGAGGGTCAGGGGAAAGCCTTCTCCCAGCTGGACTTTTTTATTTTTATTTTATGACACAAAATAATGATAAGAAGAAAAAGTAGAGGGTGAAATCATTATTTTTAGTCATTTTGGGAATAGAATAAAGCTGAGTGTAAAACCATGAGCATAACAAGTCCATCAGTCATAGATTTACAGCAACGACACACTAGTTAATATAAATAAAAGCGTGGAGGAGAGCCATGCTTTTCAGATCCAAGTAGCCCTCAACAATAATACATTATTAAGAGAAAAATAAAAAAGGAAGCTCTGCACTACACTAAAACGTGTCTTCTCTGCATCTGCTTTAAATAGCAGGAAAGGATGTTGTGAGATAAATTGTGCCTCCAGTGTGTCAGTGTCATTATTCTTCGCTGGGTTTTCATGTTATGTCAAGCCAGCATGCTGACACACTAAGCTGTGACACACACACACACACACACACACACACACACACACACTCACACACGCAGGCACATGCTTCAGTCTCCGGAGTCCTCATGAATGAACTATGAACCGTAACCGAGGTGAATGCTGCTTGTTACCGTGGGAACAGCAGATGTGCTCGTTTTGCCCGCATGCAAAAAGAGGAGAGATATTCACGCACACACACACACACACACACACACACACACACACACACACACACACACACACACACACACACACACACACACACACACACACACACACACACACTCACACCTGGCAAAGTGCTCATTAGCCTACATCCTCTTGCTGTCTCCCCCAAGGCCATGCGCCCCACTTACCCACAATGCACTCCTGCCACCCAGACCAGAGTCAATTAGCCATGCCTGATGTCAATAGCAATCTCTCATTCCTGCTTTATTTGTCTTCCTTATTTTGACTTTTTCTACAGTATCCTTCCCATTTAGACCCTCCACACTTTATCTGATCGTGTGACAGCAGTGCAGTGTTCAGTAGAGGCTGCGTCCTTCCGAAAGACTTAATGCCTAATAATTAAATCAATAATCTATACTGACCTCAACTCTCTCAGTTCTGACTGCCCATCCTTTCTCTTCCTCCTTGTTTTTTGTTTTCATGTTCCCCTGCGATGCTTCTCCTGCTCATGCTTTCCGTCCTTCCTCAACCCCTCGCCCAGTTGTTTCTTCTTATCTCTCTCTCACCTTCGGCCTGTACAGTAAATCAGCTCGGCTGTTCATTTGACCTCCAGAGCTGCTGGAGCGTGATGCCAATGTGCTGAACCTGCCGCTTTGCCTCCTCGATGCAGTCCTCCACACCTCCTCCCCTTTCTCCCAGTTGGCCGGACTCGCTCTGCTGTTCACCATTCCTCCAGTTGTATTTCTCATTGCTCTGCACAAGTTGTCGCATTCAGAGATTTCCCCGACTCTGAGGCAGTTTCCTTTCAAATGTGAGCTAAGTGGATGAGCGTGCAGGTCAACAGCACTCGGAGTGAATTATTGAGAGCGTGAATGAGTTATGCCACAATGAGTTAGTGAGTCATTGTGGCAATAATGTAGATTCTGAACTGTTGTCGTGTCAGCATTGATGTCCCATTTTAGGAGCGGGCTTGTGAAGATGTTTGGCTGGATTTTGATACCAGAAAAAAAAAAAAAAAGAAAAAAGGAAAAATCTGTGTGAGTTTGTGTGTTTCTGTTAATCTAGGTCAGTCTCAGTGCTTACCATAAATACGCTTTTATGCACGCACACCCGCACGCTCCCACGCGTGCACGCACGCATAAACAAGAGTTCATCCTGTTAGCGTTTAGTTCCGTCACATCAAAATGTGTTCACATGAGGACAGGCTTTGACTATTTTTTGACCTAACATCCAATCTCATGCTCTCAAAACAGATGCACACAAACACACACTCAGATGACTGCATACACACACATTTGCAATATTGTACTTAGTCACATTTAGTAAAGGAAATAGGTAAGGACTCAACAATTCCTTTGTGTCCAAACTGTTGTTTATGTGTACACATGGCAAATGGAAAAAAAAACTTGAAAGGGCATTTTATTTATGTGACAGCTTCCCTTGAAATTCTTACAATGTCATAAATGCAATAATAAAGAGACATTAAAAATTCAAAGACTGTTACAAGCAGACACATAAACACACAGATTTACATACTTGTTGCCTATAAATCTGCGTAAATAAAGTATCAACAGCTTTATAGCGTTGTGAAGAGATACGCAGTGTGTCTCAATGTTGAGGATCAGTTCCCTGCAAGGATCTCTATTGATAAATTAAATATTAGGAATCAACAACACTCTCTTGCCCGTGTGTGTGAAGTTTAGTAAGAGGTAAGGTTAAGCTAAACTGGACAAAGGTGTGTTTTTGTAGCTGTTTAAAGCCTTGCGGCTCCGTCCTGTATAGCCTGAGAACAGTCAGGCTTCCTTCTTATTTAGAGAGGTAAATATCCGGTTTCAGTTGCTATTTGAGTTGAAATAAAAGCAAGAATACATCTTTCAAAGCTCAAAGTGACAGGCTTAGAGGCTTTTTTGTATTGTCCTTGCCTCCCCCACCATAAAGAAACAATGCAGACTGCCTCACAGTTGAACCAACTTGTTTATGATTACATTTGAGTGTATTTGCAGACTGCTTCTCTCAGTTAAAACCATTTAGTGTGCAGACATTTGTGATTATTTAGCTCTTCAAATCCCTTCCCTGAACCCAGATTAGTCTGTTTCTTGCACATTTGTGTTTGCGCCGGCTTGTTAATTAGCCGCTCGCGCTGCGATCAGGCAGGTTAATGAGCGGCTATATTTCAGACTGCTGATAGATTATTGTTTCAATCGGCTTGAGCTGATAACAGCGGTTCATTCAGAGTGGAATCAACACTCGCAGGCTGTCTGACGCAAAAAATTCAGCTTTTCCTCCCTGCAGCCCCACCAGCCTGCTCCGCTCATCAATAAATGCCCTCCAGACTATTCTACAGATCATTGCGCTCATCTTTTTCCCCTCTCATCTTTCTTCTTTCTTTCTTTGTTTCAGCGCCTCCGCCTCTCTTTCTCCACAACCCTTCTCCACTTGTATACGTTTCCCTCATCTTCACTAGCTCTTGTTATGTCTTCTCTCCTTTTAAATCTTTTCCTGTCTCAATCTGTCTCCCTCCTCTCTTCCTTTCTCATGCGTGAGTGTGAGAGTAGCCTTGGGGTGCTTCTATATTTCCTGGGTAGTGCAGTAGTAGATTGGAAAGGAGGCCTTTGTCACTTTTATTTACTGCCTCACTGATTCCACAACAGTGTGTGTGGGTGTGTGTGTGTGCGTGGGTGTATGTGCGCCCGGTCCGTGTGTGTCGGCGTCCGCAAGCACGTGTGAATGCGGAATGATTGCAGGTGTTTGAACTGCAATGAGGTGTGTCTGGAAGTATTGCCCCCGTATTTCTTTGGGTTTACTTCCAGCAGAACTGTGCATGTGAGGTTTTTTTTTTTTTGATAGCGAAAACCGGCTTTTATTCTGCATCACAGCTCCGGCACCTTCCGCTCAGCTGGCCGGGATTGTGAGCCTACAGAGTAGAACCGGTGGGTGTTGATACAAAGGTACAGACTAAAATGCTGCTTGTCTGAAATCCTTCAACCCTGACACAGCTGAAGTTGTGGGCAGAGTTGATGTGTGTGTTTGTGTGTGTGTGTGTAATGGCAGTTTCCCTCCCTGACTCGTCCGTCAGAGGAAATAAACAGAAAGAAAAATGCGTAAGGTAAAAGCCTGGGAGTCTACCTCTCGCGCATCATTCAAGGACGCAGTGCTTAGTAGGCATTCTATTGTGGATCTGTGTACATTTGTCTGGATTACCATGAAAGCACAGATTAGGATTATGATATGACCCATTTTTCTTCTTACAAAGAGTTTGCGACGGCATGGTCCATCAGTCTGTTCCCGCTTCAGCCAGTGTATGTGAGCATTGATCTGATTTAGCATATGTGATTGCTTCTGACTTCTTGTATCGTTTACAAGCGTGGAGCGTAGAGATTGATGCAGGGTGTAGATCTGTGCTTGTAGTATATTAACAAGGGTTTACAAATGATGCAGCGCGGCTTCTTATAAATTATTTCAATCTGGCAAAATGTCATCAGACATAAAGTTTATTGCACATGCCAGTGTTGCAGTGCATTAACTGCAGTTCAAATATGCTTCCCTCTGCGTCGTTACAGTGATTTTAGTGGCTCCTGTAATGAATGACGGCAAGGGAGCAAAATAAAAAGAGGAACTAAAACACGGATGATAAATGATTGGCAGACGCAGCACTCGGAAAACAATCATTGGAACTGTCTTTTGAATAAAAAAAGGTTATTATGTTGGCAGCCATCCCTGAAATGTCAGATATCTCCATCCAGCAGGTAAAGCGGAGTTTACCCTTGGGAAACAGCTCTTGGTAGAACATCATATTAACTCATCGCATGATTGATTCAGTCCATCGGTGGTGTTCTAAACAATCGGCAAACTTAATTATATTTGACATTTACAATGTGCTATATCATCTTTGCACTGTTCCCTGAAGCTCTACGCTTTATTTCGTCCAATGGTATTCCTTCAAGGCTCATTTCAGGTGAGACTGCACACATTCTGTTAAAATGCAAGGGAGAGAGCGAAAGTGAGTGTCACCTCTACCAGAAGATTTTCATTCTTCCTGAAATGAATAACAACTAATGCCTCGTCTCAAAGAAGGAAATCAATCTTACTTACAACAGTCTTTTTTTATAATGGCCCCAAGTAATGAGATCTGTTGTTAATGGGCTGAAACCTGCAGAACCACCCAACTGGTATTTACATTCTGCTCCATGTTAAGATTTAAAGTGAAAGGAGGATTCTTTTTTTCAGCCACAAACTTTTTTTCCTCAGTCAATTTAAAAATTTTGGTGTTTGGATGTTTTTTTTTTTTTGTTTTTTTTTTTGGACAGCAGTTACTCATTCGCTGTCCCTGTGCTCTCAATGTGCATGTGCGTACATAAACTTAAGTAATGTGCCCACGGTATACCCGAACCGGCCAAGACTGTTGCTAGGCTACGACAGGAAGTGTCCTGCATGGTAAATGTGTCCGGGTGGAGGGGGTGGAGGGGCGTTGGGGATGTCTGTGTAATCGACTTGGCAAGGGCATGAACGCACACACAAACTTGCTGTAGAAGGATTTCTTATGCGCACGTGCGCATGCACACACATACACATACATACACACACACACACACACACACTTACAGATGCCTGGGTATCATGCTCTTCACAGCAGGTTGCATGAAAGCATTAAAGCAGAGGTGAGCAGGTTTGTTTATCATGACTGCAGCTTCAAGCTGAGTATGATGAAGAAACGTTTTCCTCTGCAGGCTGCAGCGCAAGTTGGTGTGTGTCTGCATGTGTGTTTGTGTACGTGTGTTCTGGCTTCCCCTGAACATTTATCTTCATGCAGCACCAGAAAAAAAGAAAAAAGAAAACCCGCAAAGACTGTCATTGCACACGACCTCCTTTTTGTCATACTAAAAATATACAAACTTCCTCTTTTTCATGGTCTGCTGGAGTTTCACTGTGTTTTGCCTTCGTTTGACAGGTGCAATTAATCACAATTACATTCTTGGTAATTGCTAGAACAGGTATTCGTCATCTCAGACAGTCTTCGTGTAACGCGCATGAAAATGGAGTTTAAACATGAAGTGGATGTGTTGCGTATGTGATGAGTCAATGTGTGAAGCCGCACCAACGGTCATGAGAGGTTACAGAGTTCGCAGCTCAGTGAGACCCAAACAGAAACCGGATGAGCTGATAAATGTCTTGAAGCTCCAGTTTTTGAAGAGTGATCATCAGAAGCTGCAAAAGTTCTTTGATTGACTGAAGATAATTAAGATTAAAAATTTAAAAGACCTGATTTATACGCACTGATATTCTGGCTCAACAAGCTACTTTTATATCCTTGTTCGATTTGGAAACATTAGTCTAAATAAAACATTAAAAAACACACTATCGATTTGGCTTGCCACAAGTTTTGTTTGTCGACTTGATCATTTGATATTTCTCATACATTTTAGATTGAACACCTTTTTGTCTTTCAGCCGATTTGACAGGCTGCAATGCTTCTGGTGCTAATGGAACTCCAGCAGTAAGTTAGCTTCTTTCTGCCGTTGCGTTACGACGGACATTGCAATCTGCTTTCTCATTTTGGGTTTCGGTGCAGCGTGGTGAATCTCTCCCCCGTGAATTAAAACAGAAATAGACTTTGCAAACTCATTTTGCCGGCCGAACATGACAGTCTGACGGACTGGCTCATATTAAACACTCCTTCACATAAAGCATGCTAACACTGTTGATTAAAAACTCTCTTTAAAAAAAAAAATGAAGATATATTTCTTTTATTTGTAAGATGTTTTGTCGATGATAAAAAAATGTTGTGCTCCATTGTGAATTTCCATGCACATCCGACAGTTTATGAAACAATGACCTCTAGGAATGCTGCCAAGTTAAAGCTCCCTCGCTATGTGGCTGCCTGAAGGCTGATTGGAGATCATTTTGGTATCGGCTCGCCGTCCCCATCACAACATGGCCATCCAAGCGGAACAGACATAGTCTATTTGGAACGTTATCGCTCACACACACCTGGTCTGGCGGCGTCACAGCTCCTTCTCGGTGTGTGTCTGTGTGTGTGTCTCTATCTGTATTTGAGTGACAGATGTTTGGCTATAGTATTTAGTCGCAATATATCCGAAGAAATACGAGGAAAATATGGTGTTGTGGATACATTTAAAAAAAAAAATGGTTTCCAATCTGATCTGAAATAATGGTGTTGAAAACTCTTTCACTTTAATAGCCATTGAGACATTAAATGAGATTATTTGTGCGCAGAAGCAAACAAAGTGTGTGTTTGTTTTACTTTGCAAAGACTCTCGGGCTCATGTCAGAGCTTTGTGGCTTGCAGAGGGCTTTACATGCATTAGCAGAGGCAGAGTGAAAGGTTGCATGGCGCGCTCCACTCGTGTCATATTTGCTTGTCGAGCTCAAAGCCGAATGCTGTTTTGTTGGCATTAGCGTTCAGCTCAGTCATGTTCGCGTAGGACCTGCTTTTCACAGGCCACTGGGCCGAGCCGCGAGCCGTGAGAGAGAGAGGGAGGGAGAGACAGAAGCAGAGAGTGCAAGAGACAGGGAGAGGAGAAGCAAGCGAGACATTTAGAGGGAGGAAGGGAGAAATAACGAAAGGCATAAAGAGGAGATTGTGAGAAGTTAAGAGGGTTAGATAATGAGGGAGAGAATCAGAGGGATAGGAGAAAAAGGCAGAGTGTGTGAGAGAGAGCGAGAGCGAGAGAGCGAGGAACTGCAGATCTAGGTCAGAGAGGCAAAGCAGTCAACAAACGAGTGGAGGAAGGGATGAACAAGCCTGTGAGGCTCAGCGCTCCTCGGTCTGAATGGGACGGATCAGAGAGAGACTGGGCCATCCGAGAGCGACGGAAGGCTACAGAACAGTTTTAATGCTGTGTGAAATCCTTTTTTTTTTTTTTTTCTTCTTTTCCTTTAGTTAACATTATCTGAGCCCCGGCTACCGATTGTTTTCAGTTCTCATTAGGGAATAGTTTTAAGATTTAGAGAAAATTGCTTATTTGTTTTCTGGCTGAGAGACGCTACATCAGCGTGGGTTCGTGAAATAATCATGAAGCTAAAGCCAGGAGGCGATTAGCTTAACTGAACTAGTGACTGGTCTGTCTGGGGGGGAAAAAATCCAACCGACACGTCTACTGCTCATTGATTAGCACTTTATATCCCTTTGTTTTATCCGTTGCCGGGATTTAACATGAAGTTGAATAGATGACAAAATGCAGCACACTCCAAAGATTTCCTCGAGTTGAGACTCTTAAACAACCGGTGAAAACTGAAATTAAGCCTAATTACAGATCTAATTCAAGTTCGCATCGACCAGATTGATTTATGCTCCTGTTGAGCCAAAACAATACTTAAAACAATTAATTTATGGTTTTAGCAACTTTAGAGTGTCTATTAAATCATGCTTCAAACATTGCACACCTGTTGGCTGCATGCTATTTTAGTCCATCCTAATCCCACCTTTGAAATTTGCACATAAATGAACAGGAAGCGGACAAAGACGGATAAGAGATGAAGATGTGCTAATTCCTTTCTGTTGCTGCTTTCACACCGGGTCATTTAATAAGGCTGGATGACATTAGTGCTCCATGAGAAGACGGGAGGCGGAGGCGGGGGGGGGGGGGGGGGGGGGCCATCAGGTGGCTCGGGAGTAATGAATCTTTATCCAGCTCTGATGATATCCATGTCCAATATCTATTTGACACATTCTCTCTCTCTCTCTCTCTCTCGCGCGCTCTCGATCTCCCTTTAAGTCCCTCAATCACTCTCTCTGCCTGCCTCTCCACGACTTTGTGTGAACATGTGTGGGTGTCTGCATGAGTTCTTCTGTCTGTGTGAGGAGTCGGAAAAAAGGGAAATGGGAAATCTCTTTGTATTTTCTGGTGTGTGTGTGTGAGTGCGTGTGCGTGCATGTGCAATTGCAACTGTGTGTGAGTGTGTGTATCTGGTTTGTAAGTGGCTGTAATTCTTTTGTTGGTTCCTCAACAAAGCTAGTCCTTGTGCTTGTGGAATTGGGGCAGTCTGATCCTAATGAGAAATCCCTGGCCAATCTTCCCAGCTCTTTTGCTCTCACTGAATATGGACTTTGTGTGCATGTGTGTGTGCAGCGTATGCATGCATGTGTGTGTGTGCGCATGTGTGTTGCTGATCACAGTGTGGAACCGAGGGTTTGAGCTGGATTCTGACACAATGAGTTATCATATTAAAAAGTATGAATTTCTTTTCAGCAGCACATCAGTGCATTTTGAGGGATTGTTTTTTTTTTTTTAATTAGATTGGAGATGTTTTAATGAGAAAAGCAACTTATGACATTAAAGTTTTATCCTTCTGTGACCAGCTGATATCGGCATGCTGCCAGTAAATGTTTGAGAACTACAGATGTTTGGTCAGTGGGCTGAATAGAAACTAAATCATCATTTTTAAAAGACGGTATGTGGCACAACTGTAATCTCTGTATGGTTTTGCTTTTGTCAACAAATGTGCGCATTCATGGTCAAATAATTTGGAGACAGACCAAGTGAGGCAGCTAACAGCTGTGCCTCCCCTCATGCTGCACCGTCCCATGCAAACTGGCACGAACCCACAGCCTGAGCGTGTGTGCCTTGCTTTGTCACTGTTGTTTACCAGTGTCGCTTCTGCACACGTTTTCCAATGAAAAGGTGAAATCATGTTGTACGAAAAGATTATCTCTATTAAAAATCAGAACAATATAAAATAAATTATTCATTTTAGACATTTAACAGCTTTTTGAGGCAGTGAGAAGCAAATACTGCAGGGAAACTGATCTATTTTGTATTAAGCTGATGGCATCTTTTAATAACAAATCCATCAAATCAATATCTTGCAATCTCTAACTTGAAATTAAAACCTCAAGTCTTAAACCCACACATGATGCTTTTGTTGACTCGCATCTTGTGAAAGATTGTTATCAAGTAATGCAGAACTTCACTACGCTCTATATTTATTCACTGTATATATTATTGAACGGCATCCAAACACTCACCAGCTATTAATCAGGTAGAAGTGAGTTTTGGCGAGCCTGTGGGTGCAATTGATCTGTTAAAATGACATAAAAACACAATGAGAAGCTGTGAGAATGACTAATGGGCAAAGCACGCTGCGGAGACTCCTGCAAATGAACTGCGATGCAGTGAAACCACCAACCTTTAGCCATAATTTTGATCCGTCTCGCCGTAAGAACCCTGGCCTGTGTGTTTTGCTGCAGCACTCGATATCAGCATGGCCCTTCGATGAAAGCCCTCAGGAGGCGCTTTAGCGCCAGACCCTTAATACCATCTGGTTTATAACAGTTCCACCAGCAAACAGTCCTGCCCCTTGTTTTGAGTGTGTGTTGCACTCTTCCCTTATGTATGTTTGTGACTCGCTCCTCCTAAGCTTTCCTTCGCAGGCTGCAGAATGCTAATCAGCCGAGTCCAGACAGGTGGAAGTAATAGCCGTCAGTGGTCGCGGCGTCTCCAGCTCGGTTAGCGAGTCATAGCCGCAGATGCTCCGTTCGCGATCGAACCGCTCGGGTTTTTCTTTTGCCCCTCAGCTTCCAATTTTCCGAGTTCCTCTCCTCACAGCCAACCCCCCCTCCCCCCCCTCAAGGCACCTGCCTGGTTTTGATGGTACACAGCAGTTGTGTCTGCTGAGTGGTATCTGTCTTCATTGCTCCTGCATCTCACAGACAGCGACTAAAACACTCTGCCAAGTCGGGGTTTTTTTTTTTTTTTTTTTTTTTTTTTTTCTGAAGCCAATAAATCTCAAACTCCATCAAAAAAAACACTGAGGAGTTGATTGTTTGTTGCTCGTCATTAAACAGAGCTGTCATTTGGGGCAACGTACCTGACTGGATTCTAAACTAGGCTGGTTGTTGAGCGTCCTGTTATTCCTTCCGCTGCTTCCATTCCATCTGCAGAAGTTAAGGTGATGGACTCAATCTGTGTTCTTATTTAAATGTAAAGCAACTAATCAAGGCAAACTACGGCGGTTCATTGCATTAATCACGTTCCTCCTCTCCTCTCCTCTCTCCTCTCTCCTCCTCTCCTCTCCTCTCTCCTCTCTCCTCTCCTCGGCTCTGTCCGCCCCTCTCCTTCCCTCCTCTCGCCAGGGTCGCCATGTTAAGACGGGGCAGCTGGCAGCTATCAAGGTCATGGATGTCACCGGGGTAAGACTCACACATACGCTCACTCTGGCATTTGCTCACAGAAAATCATCTCAAGTGATTATACCGCTGTCGTCCATGTCATCTAATTACGAGCGATGAGTCAGAGCTGGCGCGTGTGCGTGTGCGTGTGTGTGTGTGCGCGCGCGCGCGTACGGATGAGTGTGTTGTAGCAGAGAGGAAACGAGGACAGGCCTATTGCCATGGTAATATTAGCTGGAGGTATTAGGACAGCAGTGTGGTCTCAGGCGTGTCTGAAAAGCAGGAGGGAATCTCAGCTATATATAGCGATTCTCTCACCCTACGCCTCCCCGTCAGCACTCAGCTGCCAGGAAAAACAATGAAGGACCGCAGGAATTAAACAACAACGGAACTGGAGAATGAATGAATCAATAGGAACATGAATGAATGCATGAGGAAATGAACATGTGCCGGGGCGCAAGGTGCACGAAGACGAATGGCTGAGGAAATAAGTAAAAGAGCAGATGTAATAAAGAATGCATGAACAAATGAATCAAACTATGACTGTGTGTGTGTGTGTGTGTGTGTGTGTGTGTGTGTGTGTGTGTGTGTGTGTGTGAATAATTCTCCTTTAAATACAGTAGAAATTAACGGCTGAGTTAATTACTGATGAAAATTAAATGAAGGGCAAATAGAAAATTGCTAACCTAATGAGCCGCTAATGTAAGAAAAATCAGCTTACTAAAACAAATGCCTCCACCAGTGAGCTCTGAATTGAATTAATCAGTGCACAATTTACTGGAATTGTATGTAATAAATAAGGAATGTACTTTTTTTTCCTGTATTAAGCCGTGACTATAACAAATTCTAAAAAACAACTGCTTTGGTTTTGTGTCAGTAACCCCCTAAAACGAAAGTAATTAAAAAGTAATGCTGTTATTGTGGATAATTTAAGGCCCAGCTGTGTGCTTTGCAACAACAGCTCCCGGAATTTAAATGGACTCCAAATGCAAATCAGTCAACAACTTGATTCCTTTTGCTCTATCAACATTCCATTAAGATGTTTGAGGGGTCGCAAATAGAGGTCATGATCTGATGCCTGTTGATTTCCTCTGTTCCTGTGTGTGCGTGCGTGTGTGTGTGTCTCAGGACGAGGAAGAGGAGATCAAAGCGGAAATCAACATGCTGAAGAAGTACAGCCACCATCGCAACATCGCCACCTATTATGGAGCATTCATCAAGAAGAACCTCCCCGGGATAGACGACCAGCTATGGGTGCGGTACTATTTGTGTGTGTGCTTGTGTTCTTTATGCGTTCCTGTAATTGAGAAGAAAAAGAAGGCCGATGTCTGTCACAGACATGTTGGTACGGAAAAAAAAAAACCGAAAAGCTTTCCATTTTTCAACCCTTTATTACATGAGTGTTGAGTGCAGTCATGCAGTTCACTGTAGGTTTGTGTGCATCGGGATGAATATGTATACTTATTTGTGTGTTTGTGCATGCAAGTGTGTGTGTGTGTGAAAGACATAAAGGGTCTGAGTCAGTGTGAGGTTGGTTGGCTGCTGCAATAAATCATGTGTTAACGCGATCTAAGGGAGCTCTCTCTTCTCTGATCCAGTAGCATTCATCACACAACAATGGGAGGGCACACACAAACATATGCACACACACACACACACACATAATAAACCAATATACTGCCTGCATAATTCTCCCTGACTCAACAGCTGCTTGTTTTCCCGGGTGTCAATGAGTCTAACCGTACTTGTAGGCCGGTGTGTTTTTACATGTGTCCCATTATTTTTTATGCATACAGTATATTTGAGTCGGCCCAGCCAGCAGCCTGGATGAGAGCGGTCCGGCTGTTCCTGGCCGGCTTCCTCGCTCCCTTTAATCCAGACTGATGATTAGGAAGGGGTTGAAGCAGAGCCAGAAGTGACCGGCTGAACTTTTGCCCACCCGTCTCCAAGGGTGTAATGAGAGGAGGGGAGGGGAGAAAATGAACCTAAAGAGATGAACTGGAATCTTTCATTTGATCTTATAAAGTTCAGTAACTTTTCTCCGGCAGTATCTGTGTATTTCTGAGCTGTAGCAAAAAGGGAAATCTGAGCTCTGCTGTCTGTCCATGTCTGTAGACCGAACAAATACGGCTTTATAGTGCATCACTGTAGTGAAAAATCCTGCGCATTGTTATTCTGGACACATGCGGCCATGCTGTCACTGAGGTTTTATGACTTGGCGAAGCCTGACTTACTTACTTGATGATTGAAGCTGACAACAATATCAATACTTTGGGATGGCTGGAATGCAATACCAATGAACCAGTACAACTTTCTGGATGGAAAACTTGTATCCATCAAAAAAACATTCAGCTTTTAAATTGCACTGTGACAGTTTGCGATCAAATCTCATAAGAAAACGTACCTAGGTTATCAGTTTCTCCTCCCAGGGACAGGATATATAATGGCTTCCTGGTTTTCTTCATCAACAAGTGAAGATCACATTGTGTCCTTTGGAAGAAGAGTCTCTAATCAGCCTTTTTCGTGTGTTTAGCTGGTCATGGAGTTCTGTGGAGCTGGCTCGGTGACAGACTTAATCAAGAATACCAAGGGCAACTCTCTGAAAGAGGAGTGGACTGCTTACATCTGCAGAGAGATTCTCAGGGTGAGTCAACTCTTCTGGCAAGTCACACTTGCCAAATCTTCTATCAAACCACACAAACAACAATTACAGTTTCTTTGTGTTTATGCAAAGTACTTCTAGTCAGGGGATCCGGGGTCGCCGAGGTGGGAGGTGGGCAGTTTAGAGACGATCGGGCTGAGAGCAACTTCTTAAGTTTAACTGCAAACATAAGTAATATAAAAAAATGAATAGCTATATAGACAGTTCATCGAAGCTCACCAAACATGTTTACATTTGAAATATATTTCTACATTTCAACAAGCAAAAGAGCGTGAAACAAAGTCGTGACACCACCGAATGTTCTGCCTACATGTGAGCTGGATGAATGCGCTCTTTCATGGACACAGATTTGTTCTTTGATAGCGATCACAAGCGTTTTGTGATGTCTCTGTTATTGGACTGATGCTAAAGTCATGTGTTGAATGTTCTCATGGAAATCGCACTCACCCACCACACACAACACACTCACACACACACACACACACACATCTTATCACTTGCTATCTGTTATGGTACATTTTGGGTGCTGAAGGCCACGGCCTCGAACAGAGAGCAGCAATATCACTGTCAGTTCCGCCCAGTGCTGCTCTGAACTGTGACAACCATTTCTCCCCATCCGCTCGGGTTTGTTTTTTCACCTCTCATCTCACGTCTCATTTTGTACTTTCTGCTTCGTCTCTTCCTGCTGCCTCCTTCCCATCATGGTTTTTATGCTGATAGTCATGCTGTTTTTTTTGGTTGTTTTTTTTTTTTTTTTTTTTTTACCTCTTTCTTCTGCTCCTTTCAATGTTTTTACTCACTGGTGTTCAACACATTTCACATTTACGTCTGCAGCAAGTTTATAGTCAAGAACACTATATAATTATAGCAGTTACATGTATGTGATTAAATTTGTGTCTGAATTCAATTATGGACAAAAATGTTTTCAGTTATGCAAACACTGAAAATGACACATTTGATATTTTATTTCTACCTCTGCTGAAGAGTTTTTTTTTTTCCCCCTGTAAAAGTGACTTTGTCAGGTTTCAAGCCAAAGGTCGCGGTCCTGGCGCTGCTAGTCCCTCTCAAGGACACGCTTTTCTGAAATGAGCTCTTTTTCATAATAATGGCCGCGATTTGGCTCGTTGCTGCCATGACTTCCCCTCACAGAGTTTCTCCATCACTTTCTGCAGGGTCTGACTCATCTCCATCAGCACAAGGTCATCCACCGAGACATCAAGGGACAGAACGTCCTGCTGACTGAGAACGCAGAGGTCAAACTAGGTCAGTCCGTCATCTAACCCCACTTGACAAAACACAAGGCGTTTGGATTCAGATGGGCGGCAGGAGGTATAAAGTTTCAGACAGTGTGTGTGTGTGTGTGTGTGTGTGTGTGTGTGTGTGTGTGTGTGTGTGTGTGTGTGTGTGTGTGTGTGTGTGTGTGTGTGTGTGTGTGTGTGTGTGTGTGTGCGTGCGTGCCTGTGTGTGTGTGTTTGTGTGGCTTTGCTTTCTTCTTTTATGCTGAATACCAGCCTACTCATCTCTTTGTAGCTCTGCCACTGTTCATGGTGCAGACTGCTGAAGAAGGGAGTCTCTCTCTCTCTCCCTCTCTCCCTCTCTTTCTCTCTCTCCCTCTCTCTCTCTCTGCTTCTTCCCTCAGAGCAGAGCATGGAGGGGATTACAGTGCGTCTGTGTCTGTATTTGTAAATTGAGCCAGGTATCGCAGTCTGGGTGTTTTATTCCTGTGGAGTTCAGGCTTTAATCTGTGTGTGTGTGTGTGTGTGTGTGTGTCTCTGTATTTGCTGCGTAGTGGACTTTGGCGTCTCGGCCCAGTTGGACAGAACAGTAGGAAGGAGGAACACATTCATTGGGACACCTTATTGGATGGCACCAGAGGTTATCGCCTGTGATGAGAACCCTGAAGCCACATACGACTTCAAGGTAATTCTCCAGCCTCCTTGCATCAGAAAACACACACTGCAAATGCTTTTCTGATCCGTCTCAATACTTATGCCTTTCATTGCAGAGCGATTTATGGTCCCTGGGAATCACAGCCATAGAGATGGCCGAAGGAGCGCCTCGTACGTACCCTCTCCACACTCCACACCTCTGTCACACATTACAACTCAGTTCTCTTCCAGTCGATCGCTGTAATCAGCTCTTGGATCGTTTTCTCGGTTTAGGCTGCTGTAACTCATCACACGCCACAGTTTTAATGAACGCAAAGCAGCAGATATAAAAATGCTTGTCAAGTTGTTGGGCTTGTGCCCGGTGTTTAGTCGTTTTGTCATTATCTTTTGCGGAGAGGTGCCTGCGCACAGTTGTTATCATTAGCGCTGGCAGGAGACGTCCACGCCCTCCGTTTAATTTCAGCCCAGCGGAGAAACAACTTCTGCTGAAAGTCTGCCCACGCCACGCTGATAAGTGATCACAGTAATCAGCACAGACAGTGTGTTGTTCAGTGAAAGTTAGGGACGGTATAGGGATGTGGACTCTGTAATCTCTGAGTAAACACATTCATCAGTCTGCCAGCTTTTGTGCAATGTGTGAGAAATCAAAAGAAACAACGGTACGATAACAGTTGCATATTTGAAGATGGATAACCAGTATTTCTAGAGGGATTGGTATCAAAAATGACAAGTGTTATTATTTTGTGTCTTAATCATCTTTTGGTGAGCACTTTGGGATTACAGCTTTTCCGAGTAGCTGCATGTTCTTTCTGAAAGGAAAGATGTTGATCTTCAATCACCTGTTTTTGATGTTTCAGCGCTGTGTGACATGCACCCGATGAGAGCCCTCTTCCTCATTCCCCGCAGCCCCGCGCCCAGGCTAAAGTCAAAGAAATGGTGAGTATCTTCATCAGTTAGGTCCATAGTTATTGAGAGCAACGCCAGTGCCATCATGACACCGAGAAATTCCAGGAGGTTTTTCAGTTGTTATTTTTAAATTGCATTGTTTGTGTGTCGATGCTTTCAGGTCGAAGAAGTTCCTATCGTTCATCGAGAGCTGCCTGGTGAAAAGCCACAGCCAGCGACCCACCACAGAGCAGCTCCTCAAACACCCCTTCATCAGAGACCTGCCCAACGAGAGGCAGATCCGCATCCAGCTGAAGGACCACATCGATCGCACCAAGAAGAAGAGAGGAGAGAGAGGTGAGAGGGCAGCATGGGATCCTAAAGGTCAGATAGATGTTCGTGTAGGAGGTGGAGCTGAAGTTATCTGAAGCTGACTGGCATTAAGAGCACAATTACAATATAAATGCAGCAGACTATTTGCAGGATTGTTGATTTCCAAATTTTGTAGGATTAGGTTCTAAACCGGGAGTCTCAACCACATTCAGGTTCAGCATTCACATACAGCCTCCTCAGTACTTGTAGTTTTCAAGATGAAAAATGTGAGTGCAAAAGAACACATAAACAACTTAAACATAGTTTAGACCAGTAGTTCCCGCTCTGGCGTCTTGGGCCCCTTTAGGGGAGCCATAGATCAGAGGACCGGCAGCCCCGTCTAGTCATGGAACCCGTCCAGAGATTTTGTTTTGGATTTCGTAAAGCGTGAGGGAGTGCATGAGCGCCGGTGTTCGGCTTCACAGCTATGTTTTGGCAACTCAAAGATTGGAGCAGTCTGCAGCGGTAATGGGAGTGAGCCAGTGGTTTAGACAGTTGTTTGTTGCTCTGATCCTTTTCTGTCTTCAGAGGACGTCCATGTATTACTATCTAAACATAATATCCTAGTATTTACAATCAAGTCACAATATTGGTGCACACGCTCCACTTAATTTACACTGTAATTCAGTAGATGAATTATTATCACACATACAGAATATGACACACTCACTACATGAAAGAAATGCATACAGTGAGTGTGAGATGTATGCATGTTGAGATGCTCACACACACACACACACACTGTCACAGTCATGGCTTTCAAAGAGGACGGAAATAAAAGTGACAGACGTCCATTAGTTTTCTTCAGTTCTATCGGTTTTCTTCAGAGTGATAGACTGACGCCCGCATACGGAGCGGTACGAGTAAGAAGCACATTAGCCGCTTCACCAAACATCACGCCGCGCGGCGGACGTCACCATGATGTATAGAAATGTCTCGTCATTGTTGAAGCTGCGGCTTCCTCCAGCTGTCACTGTGTCACATTCAGAGAGCAGGTCTGTGTGAGTGCGTCTCAGCCAGAGCCCGGCTTCCTCCGCAACTATTATGCTTTGAGCCCCGTTTGACTGAAAGAGCTCAGAGCTAATGTTCTCCACCTCGCTACACACAGTAAAATTACAATTTATGCACTCATTCAGAGCGGCTCAAAGAAAGTGCCTTAAAGGAATGAGGGATCTGAGAATGCCAAAGTCGTGAGCAGTTTAGCAATGAATAAAGGGGAGTTCTAGTGTAAAATTCTGAATGTTAGGAGGAAGAGCTTTGCTGTGAAGTTGCTCACTTGAGCTTCCTTTTTCTCTCCATCCTTCAGAGGAGACAGAGTATGAGTACAGTGGCAGTGAAGAGGAGGATGAAGACAGAGACATGGGTGAACCGAGGTCAGTGATTATAAATATGAGCACAAAAATCCAATTTTGGACTAGTCCATGTCCAAACTTTTCGCTTGCTCCAGAGTGATGCTTCTTCTTCTTATTTGGCTGATTCCCAGCTCCATCATCAACATCCCCGGTGAGTCAACCCTGAGGCGAGACTTCCTGCGCCTCCAGCTGGCCAATAAGGAGCGTTCGGAGGCACAGCGGCGGCAGCAGCTGGAGCAACTGCAGAACGAGCAGCACAAGCGCGTACTGCTGGCCGAGAGGCAGAAACGCATCGAGGAGCAGAAGGAACAAAGGAGAAGGTTGGAAGAGGTAAGAAGAAACACCTGGAAGCATGTCTGAGTGTGGAAGTAGTTGCTTGAGGATCCTCCTGCCTGGACGAATTATTATGCAAAGATCCGTTTCTGATGACGTGCATGAGCTGAAAAGAGGTCCTCGTCTGAGCTGTTTAAACTTAGGAAACTCTGAACTTGGCTTGATGAGAGGAGAGAGTGAGAAAGCACCACACAAAGCCTGTTCCCCAGCGTTCCTCTCTTAGTTCCAGAGAGCAGGCTTACAGAAGGAAATCCTTAACTCCTAATCTGTGTGCTCTCTGTGGGTTCCCACCGGGGTTTGCCTCCCAACGCACTGCTAAGCTCCATGACTCAACTCAACTAACATGACCCCACCGCTACTGGCCAAAGTGTGTGTCTGTAACTGTGTGTGTGTGATTTTTGTTCGCCTTTGATGACGGAGGGCCAAAACTTAAGTCAAATGATGACGTGCAACTTAAAAGTATCCGACAAGATGAAAGCTGCGTGACTGAGAGAGAGTCTTCACAGTTTTGCGAGAATCTCAGTTGAGGCGCGATTTGTTAAAATTCTTAGACAACAGACAATTGAAGTGCTTCTTCTCTCCTCAAACAGCAGCAGGAACGAGAGCGTGGGCTGAGGAAGCAGCATGAGAGGGAACAGAGGAGGCGCTATGAGGAAATGGAGCAGCTCCGCAGAGAGGAGGAGAGGAGGCATGCCGAGAGAGAGCAGGTTCATACACTTTACATTATATTTTAATTCTGAAAGTGTGTGCCTTAATGGCATCTCCAGTCCTAAACGTGTGTGGTTCTCTAAAAGTTACGCCATTCTTTCATGCCAGATTGTCTTGGTTTTTACACCGAAGATATAATATTGACTTATTTTTTGTCTTGAAGCATTTTTCTGAACTTAAGTTTGCATAACAGTAGTATTCCTATGTTTCCAGTATTGGGGAGTTTCACAGGCTTTGTTCATTGATTGAGGTGATAAAATCGAAGTACATGATTGTCCACAGCTTTTTTTTCCCTGATCCATTCTTTATTATCAAATATTTTGTCATATCCAGCTTGGGTCTACAAATTCCAACACCCTTGATGGAGCTAACTATTTGATAACATTTTAGAAAGATCAAAAAGTTAATCCAAAAAAGTTTCATGTCATGAAAATCGAAATCCAAAATCTGTATTTAAAGGTCCAAATGATTGGACCTTTTGGAATGTAAAGTAAATGACATTTGAGTTTTAATGCAGATTAGAGCAAAATGTCACGTAGGGCCTGTTTCTGAAGCTGGGACAGCTAACTTTTCTGAGATCCCATTTCTAACATAGCTTGCTTTCTTGCGTGTATTCTGATTGCTCGGTGTCTTCTCATAGACATTTCTTTTAGCCGCTCTCTTGTCCTCTCAGTGAACTTGAATCGCTGTCCTCGTGTGTATTTTTTTTTTTCATCTGTCCTACTCCATCTTTATTGCTCTGCTGCTCTCCTCCCACACTTTTCTGGTACTCTGCAAAAATATCCTCACATCTCTCTCTGTTGTCTGTCTTTTTTCTTTCTTTGTAATTTATTAAAGTAGTTTGAGGATATGGTCCCTTTCACTTCTTACAGCTTCTTGCTATCATGTCCTCTCTTCCTCTGCTGCAACCACAGATATAATCTTTTCTATTTCCGGTGTTGTTGTTTTTTTCCTCTGTCTATATGTGGATGTTGAGCTTTCTCGATCGTTCTCTCAGTCTCTCTCCATCTCCCTGTGTCGACATGCTGCTCAGGAGTATATCCGTAGACAGCTGGAAGAGGAACAGAGGCAGTTAGAGATCCTCCAGCAGCAGCTACTGCAGGAACAGGCATTACTGCTGGTAACTGTGGCCCTCCCACTTGCTACAACTGCCTCCCCATCTGTGCTGTGCGGTCTCCCGTCCCCGCTGCATGCACCCAAGTTGCTTTTTGTGCAGAGGAACTGACTGGAAGAGAATCCACAGTCTGACAGCTCGAGTCCCCGTTTGCGTGACAGTTAGAGACTCGAGGAAAAACGTGAAGCTGAAACAATACGTCGCTCAGCTCTAAAAGCCTGTGCTGAATTTATTCACATCACTGATTGCATGTATGGTATCATTAAGTTGGCTGGATCTCAAAAGAGAGGCTGTGAGAAATCCTGTTTTGGCAGCTCTGTCACAACGGCTCCCAAAGCAGCAGAAAAGAGGACATTGTTGTGATTCACATTGTTTTCTTTCTGTGTCCCAATCTTGTCAAGGGCAGCGATATAACAATATGGCATGAGTTGTTTGTCTTCTGCTCAGTTTTATTGAATTTAAATTAATTTGGAACTTAGCTGAAGTCTGGATAAAACGGCAGTATTTTGAGATGCAGCCAATATAAACGTGAACGGTGAATTCATCTATCAAAACCATACTTGAGTCATTTTCGCCCTCATCCCTTTCCAGTCCCGCTGTTTTTTCTATCTTGAGTGTCATATCTGAAACCCTTCTCCTCCTTAACCGTCCTTGTGTTGGTGATAACTGACAAAACTGTGATTGTGTTGTTTCTTCACCTATCGATATTGTGTTTATCACTTGTGTTTTGCACATTTTGTGACTGCATGACTCCTTGTGTCCGGTACTGTAGATGGAGGAAGAGTCAGGCTATGTTTAACTTATGAAAAACAGTAGTCGTGGCTTATACTAGCTATTTGTCTGTAGTCTCTCCACACTGCGCTTGTCTCGGTGTTGATTTTTGTCTCCTCGCATGCCCCATGTTCCCACTTCTCTTCATTTCTCCCCTCCTCTTCTCTACCTTCCTCTGTTTCTCACATGTGTGCTTCATATTTTTTCCCCCCTCTTCGACCTCTCCTTCACCAGGAGTACAAGCGTAAGCAAGTTGAGGAGCAGCGGCAGGCGGAGAGGCTGCAGAGGCAGCTCCAGCAGGAGAGAGCCTACCTGGTGTCTCTACAACAGCAGCAGAAGCAGCAGCAGCAGCAACAGCAGCAGCAGCAGCAGCAGGAGGAGGGAAGACAGGTGGAGAAGAAACAGCTTTACCACTACAAGGATGTCATTAATCCTAATGACAAGCCTGCCTGGGCTAAAGAGGTAAGCTCCAACGTGCATGACATGCAGCAGTGTGAACCCATAATGACTTATTTTCCGAGATGTGAACTTCTTTTTTTAAACAAGACAAAGTACCAATGTTGTGCAAATCTTTTTTTTTTTCCAGTTGTAGGTCAATATGTGACTACACTTGTGGCCTTCTTGTGTTGTGAATGATTTTCTCAACAGATCTCACTACAGTCAGTGAACCCTGGATTGTAGAGAGGAGACCTCACTTTGTGAATCTGAACACAGTCTTTTGCTCGCTCTGCAATGTCTGACGTGTGTGTCTTTGTCGTATCACTCCTCTGACTCTGACTCCTAGGTTCGGGAGCAGCAGCATGCTCATGGTAACCCGCCCCGCTCACAGCTTCGCCACCACCAGTCATTCAACCAGCCCGCTCCATCCTCCGGCGCTCACGGCCCACCCAGAGCTCAGGCGCCCAAACGAACCCCGTCCCATAATGCCCAGCTTCTCTCCACCCATCTTCCCCATATCTGTATTTCATTAGATGAGGGAGAGCTTCTCGATCCAGAGTTGAAGCAGGAGATCAGTCAGCAGGTCAGAGAGCTCAGGGCTCAGAAAAATAGATGCCACAGTCCAGGGAATGGCCAAGGCCGTGCTCGAGGACCCAGTAAGAGTCAAAAAGAGCATCCAGGTCGGGGGCAGGAGGGAGACTGTCATTGTAGACCAGGTATTTATCCACCTGGGCCAAACAATCTGAAAGAAAAACGTCAAGAGAGACCTCGGTCTGTCTGCACTCAGGCAGCCATCCCAGGACTAATGTCTGCAGACCCCCATGCTAACGCTCTCCAACCCCGTCCTCGGTCTCCGATAGAAGTCCAGAAACCCCAGTCTGGATTGAAGCCCATGGTCAAACCGGTCAGTAGTCTTCATCGTAGTCGTTCACACTCGCCGTCACGTAGAATAGATGTAGACATAGAACCTGAATATCAGAAGAGATCGACCGGATGGTGGAGGTTGTCTGGCAGTTGTAACAATATCGGCCAGCTCTCCGACTCTCAGGCACCTGATAAAACTGGACCTCTTGCCGAATCCTTCCTGAACAGACTACAGAACCCTAAACCACCAGTCTCACACCATGGCAATTTTCTCCAAGTGCCTGAAAACAATCTCCCTTTTTGTCCTTCTCACTGGGACTGGGAAACTGGCAGGTGGGAGCGAAATGGCTCTCGAAGCAGCTCCCCTCTCAGTCGTTCATTGCCTGAAGGCGCGTTGAAACAGCAACTGGATAATGTGCGTCGTCAGAGCTGTCCATTTGACCGGATAAGCCCTTCTCCCCAAACCTCACCCAAAACCTCCCCGTCGCTCTCCCCCGTGTCCTTCAGATCACAGTCCAACGCCTCTCCAGATTTTCTCCTCTTCACCCCATCCGATTCCAGCTTCTCTCCGATCTTCACCTCACCTGAAACGACGCCTCGCTGCTCCCCCACAGGGTTTATCATCGTGCCCATTCCCCAAAATCCGATGCTTCAGAGCAGAGGGTATGACCTCTCTCTGATGAACATGAAAAACAAAATGGGCGTATTCGCATAAGGACACTTCCACATTCGTACTTAAAATGTGTTCTTGTCTCTACTGCCATAGTTATTCAGCTTAAAATGTATACGTTTAAAAAAGAAAATAAGACCAATTATTAGTTGACTATTTTTGTAGTACATTAAACTTCCATTGCATTTTAATCAAATTCTTGTTCCACATTGTATAAATCACACTATATTTTGCATATTGATGACTCTGTCTCTGTGATTGGTTGGGTTGGAGTCTTTATCTTTTCTATAATTTGAAATAAAACAAAGAAGTAGACAGAAGAGTCACAGCCAGCATCTCGTAACTTTTTTCAGTATTTCTCAGTCAGTGAACTGTTTATACTTCTGTTCAAAGCACAAATAACGTTTAACTATGGCAGTACAGACAGTAGTCTAGATTTTCACAATACAATGTGTATTTTAATGTACGTAAATGCTGAATATGAGACAGATATCTCTTTGAGCGTCTTGAACTGAAACAAACATATCGCTCCCAAATTTTTCCTCAAATAGATAAATCAGTTTATTCCACTAATGTCTCCTATTCTATGGGGCACATTTCCAAAAATATAGAAATTGTTGACTTTTTTATAGAGTCAATTATGATGCTATTGATGATATTAAGACATATTGATGTAATGAACTTTAGTTAGAGAGTGGCATGGTCCTAATCGACTCCTCTTGTGTTGAACTTGAAGGGCAAGTTAAAGTCACAAATGATCTTACACCACATGTTAGGACTGTGGGAGAAAAGCCATTTATGTACATAGTGAACATGGAACCTGTGCATAAAAACGCCGCTAATCCCCCAGTTTGAACCCTGTCTATGTACATATGTTTATCATTTAATCATCTAAAAACATCTTAAAAAAATAATATGACATTTACTGGAATCAATAAGTACACAGGGTGTGTCTATATTTTAACGAAATACCGTCATTTTTTAACAGGGGTGTGTGAATATATTGCTCATATGTAGACAAAGACATTGCAGAAAATCTATATCCTATCTTCATTTATCTTCATGTGTTTTAGTATGAAGTTGCTGCGTTGCTGTACACATTTAGTGTAGCTGGAATTGTCGCCTTTTATCATCCAAAACATTTTTTCCTGGCAATGAAATCCAGAGGGAGGGTAGAGTTTATGATCACCCTGATTAATAGACCCCTGCACCACCGCCCAGCCCTGCCAGCCCCCCCCCATGGCCACATTCCTCTCATGCCCCGGTGCGCCCCGGTCAGCAGCTCCCTCCCTGTACATTCGGGGCTCGATGTCACCTGGGAAACCCGTGCATTCGTTTCCCTCTAGGTTAGTTAAACAATCGATCAAATCTGTTCTTGGTGATGGGGTCTGGTGAAATGGTGAACCCTCAGAGGACGTCCTCTCCAATCCCTCTCTTCTCTCTCTCGCTTTCCCTCCGGTATTTATTAATGTAGATTTCCACAAAAACAACTTCCTCCAGTATTTGTTTCTCTGTTCACAGTTGAAGGAGTTTTTGGGTTGTCGGCTCGAGCAGCATGACCCAGAGGCTTTTTTCTCTGTAGAGGGGTGTACTAACAATACTCTCTCTCTTTCCTGTAGGTCAGTCTGTGTTGACGCTAACCCATAATTTCACTCTGATCAGACTCTCACTTCAGTCTCACCAGGATTTCTTGTCGGCCAACGAATATTTCTTTCCCATTAGATACATCTGATTTCCTCATCGGTAGCTGCCTTTCACCTGAACAACTAACGACTTCTCTGTTGTTGCACACACTGTAGTTACCCTCCAAGCAGTCAACCAACACAGATTTGAGGAATGAACCAGTTTTGCATAGTGTTTTTGACCCAGGGCATAATCTTGAATAATCCTGCTGGATTATGAGCTCATCTGGAATTAGAGAAAGCCTTTAAAACTGTAATATTTCTCTTTACACACATATGTTTACCTGAGAGCTATTGAAACCATGCCCCACTGAGCCTGCAGTCAGTGTTTTACCGACCACGAAGGAGCTTCTTCAGGTTTGAAAAGTGGGATGTTGACTGCTGGGAGCTTTCCTTTGAATCTTCTCCTACTGCACAGTAGATAATCTGATAATCAGATTACACTGGGAAGAGGAGCTTGCTGTCTTACTCACACAGACGCATTTAGTGGCTGTTTGCGTTGACATATACACGCACTCCTTCAGTTGAAACGATGAGACGTCTTCAGGAACTGCGTCCGCATCGATTGTTTTCTGGTTTTTGGTTTTGACTTTCCCTTAAGCCACTTCACAGTCTTACTTCTCAACGTTTGTGGGACATGGAAACTTGTAGACAAACAATTGGTTAGCAGGAAACAAATATCCAACCTGGCGGTTAATCTTTCTTTCAAGCCTCAACCGCTCCAGCGGCAGTTTTGTTATGACTCATACAATTCAAAACAAGTTCTACAATGCTGGGTTCTGTGGAAATCTCTTGTTCAATCAACATAGTCATCCAGGTTCTGGATGTGGTCCCACAAAGGTATGCGATGTGAGACGGTGCGATGGCTGGCAGAGGAGGTGCATGCGGGCTGCGGTGCCTGTAGTGGCGTTAGTGTGGCGTGCCTGTCTTGTGTGCTGGGCGGCGAGTGACGGCGGTATGTGACCTGTCTCAGGTGGAGGAGCGATCTAAGCTGAACAGACAGAGCTCCCCGGCGCCGCAGCACAAAGTGTCCAACCGCATCTCCGACCCCTCCCTCCCTCCCCGCTCCGAGTCCTTCAGCAGCGGCGGCATGCAGCCTGCCCGCACCCCACCCATCCACCGCCCCATCGAACCACAGGTGTGTGTGTTTGTGTGTGTGTGTGTGTATGCGTCTGTATGCTTGGGAAGCTAGTGATGTAAATGTTCTGTGTATCCCCCCAAATCACAAGCCTCTTTGCTTCTTTTCGAAGTGCCTTCTATATCAAAGTTCAGGTCGACATATGACTGAATCTTTTTTATCCATCCATCCATTCATCCATTCATCGCAGCCATTCACTTCCTCTGTTTTGTCTCTCGCAGATGGCTCACCTGGTCCCAGTAAAGACCCACTCCAGCTCCATGTCGGGCTCTCAGTCTCTGCAAGACCAGACAGGCTCAGCTTTGAGCGAAGGCGTTAGCGTGGGATCCCCCAGGCCCGAGATGCCTCGGCAGAACTCTGACCCCACCTCCGACACGCCGGGACTCCCTCCTCGGATCGCCGGCAGGGAGGAACGGGAGAGGGACAGGGAAAGGGACAGGGACAGAACCGCTTGGCTGAGGGAGGAGGACATCCCACCCAAGGTTGAGGATCACAATCAGAAAAGAAGATTAACAACTTCTCATGTATTTTATTTTGATTTTACTATTTCTTCATTGTTTTATATTATGCAAGTCAATAGATGAAGTCATTGTGCATGATGATAGATAGTATTAATAGTTGTTGAACTTTAACCATTGAAATCATTTTACAGGGTAAAAGAGAAATTGTTCCAGTGTGTTGACTTGTTATGTGTGTGTGTGTGTGTTTGTCTCTGCCCAGGTACCCCAGAGGACCACATCCATCTCCCCAGCCCTAGTGAGGAAGAACTCCCCTAACGGAGGAGTGGGTCTGGGCCCTCGCACAGGTTCTCAGCTCATACGAGCCAGGTACAGAAATGGGTTTTTTTTTTTTCTTCTCTCCCTCCATTTTTAATCTTCAATAGGTCTCATGTACGACATATTTCCAATTTCAGCAATCCAGACCTGCGCCGCTCCGAGCTTTCTCTGGACGCCATGCTGCAAAGAACCTCCTCCAATTCATCATCTTCCTCCTCCCCTTCATCTCAGGGAGGCTCAGCAGAGAGGAGAGGTATAAACACTCACACTGCACTTAGGAAACAGACGAAACACTCACCCAAACTTAAAATTGCGCACTTATGCAGGCATGTAAATCAATTTAAAGAGTTGCTTTTTGTGGGAACCAGACAGACGTCCACACTCACTCACCTCAGAGGCCATCAGCGGGACATTGTCAGTCGCAGTTCTGCTCTGATCAACCTGTCTGATGCGCCCTGTTACTCTCAGCCTCTGGAGAGATAGAGGAGAGGAAATGAGAGGGAGATTGTAAGAGGTGTAGAGGGATGTGTCAAACAACAGGTCAGAGTGATATCCGAGAAATGCATGGATCTCCCTCTGAAGAACACGTAGCATGAAGGAAGAGTTAAATATAGATCCATTTTCCTGAGTGGCATATTCTATGTTATAGTGCTCATACCCATGATTATAAAGATGTTACTCAGAAAAACCAAATTAGACCGGGCTTTTAACCAAAGAAGGACAATTTTATTCCTTCAAAGCTCTCTGATCTTTCAATGTTTTCCCATTTTTGTTCTAAAAGGTCTAGCCAAGCAGGAAGGATCTCCTCCAGGAGCCAATCAGGAGGCAAAGTCCAAACAGGAGGAAGGTCGTGAATCCACCAGACCCAGCAGACCGGCCGTGAGTCTCACAGCAGAGACACACACACTCACTTCTCTCACACCAGTCCTCTCTCTGGTCAGTTTGTACAGGCCACCTCCTCATTTTTTCTACTATTCATCTGGTCTTTCTTTCTTTCTTTACTTCCTTCTGTCTTCCTTTCCTTCCTTCCTTCCTTCTTTCCATTCTACAGAGCTATAAGAAAGCCATAGATGAGGTCAGTGACAATCGAGTCCCCTTCTATATTTTTTCTTTTCCTTTTTCCTGGTTTTCCTTTACCTCCAACTTGAGAGCCCCTCCTCTTCCCCCGGCATGGTGGAGTTAGACAGTTTCACAAGAAGACAACTTTCCCCTGAAACTCTGGAACCTCAGAGTGTAAAGCCAATGGCAGTGCATGTGTGCTTCCACACACATACCTGAGTGTGGGTGAATGTGTGCTTGTGGGGGATTTGTGCGATACAGGCATGTGTGTGTGAGCGAGCAGATGTGTGTAGGCTGATCTGCCAAGCGCCCGAACAGTCTCTGAATTTCTTTTCCTGTTTCCCTGTTGTCACGGTTCAGGAGGAGCTGGTAAGCCCACCGAGTGTGACGCTCCTCCCCCCCCCCCGTCTGCATGATATGGTCTGATCCACTGGCTGGAGGGGGGGGGGGGGGGGGGGGGGCGATGGGGCGGGAGAAGGGGAGGGGAGGGGCAGAAACCACTGGCCAGTTGGCATGGGGGTGATTGGTAGAGCAGAGGCAGGGTCATTCTGCATTCCAGTAGTACATCAAGCTTGATTATCAGCCTTTCTCTCCTAATACAGCCTCTGTTCTCAAACTTAGCATTTGCTTGTGAGTGAATAAAAGTGCTGATTATGATCATTCCTTGTGCAAAAAACCCCCAGATATTTAGTAGAAAAAAAAAAAAAAAGGTCAGATCAGCACTCTTGTTCCATGACGGCTCAGGTGTTCATGTGGAAACACACGTCCCTTCGTCATGACGTTTGAGGTTTGTCCCCGTCTTTGGTCCTCTCTGCTCTCCTTTCCCAGCCGTAGGGCATTTATTCTCTCGGGTTTTGCAGCCTGATGATACAGAACGCGTCGGCTGACTGACGGCCTGTTTCTCCTCTTCCTCTCTGTGCTCTGTTTCAGGACTTAAGCGCTCTGGCGAAGGAACTCAGAGAACTAAGGGTAGAAGAAGGAAGCAGACCTCCGGTGAAGGTATGACGGCATCTGTGATAAAGACACTGATTTACTTCATTGTGTGAACCTGGAAAACCATGCAGGCAAGACTATCTTCAGATTTAAAGATGAATAACCAACGACAATTCCACCTCTCAGTGATAACATCCCTCCTACTGGTCCAAGCTTGCCTGCTTTACAGTTTAGTAAAATTCCGATCTCCGCGTTATCTTAACATTCTTCTACTTGCTGTGTAAAATCCCCACGGGTTACCAAGCAGATTATGATGTGCTTTTTCCATTGCTGTCAGTAGCACATGACAAATGATCTCCGTGGATGAGTGAACACAAACAAACAGAAGGAAGACTCAATTAAAGTAAAAAAAAAAAAAAAAAAAATCTATGAGGTTTCATCAATATATGTGAATATTCTCATCATAAAAATGCTGACATTTTGAAAAAAAATGTGCAAGGTTCAAATGAGCCTTGCAGGTAATTTAGACACATCTCTATAAAGTCGTCTCACAGTGTTGTGTCTTAGAGGTCCCCTGATCAATTCTCCTTATTAAAATTGATTTTTGTTTGCGCTCCCTGTGTTCTGTTGAAGGTTACAGACTATTCATCCTCCAGTGAGGAGTCGGAGAGCAGCGACGAGGACGGCGAGACAGTGGGGCATGATGGGACAGTTGCTGTTAGCGACATCCCCCGCATCATGTAAGTTGTCCTTCTGTTTTCATATCCTCTCTGCCGCACTTTATTTTTGGCCTGTCAGCCTTCATTTGTACGGAGCTATCCACGGGTTTTGAATAAACACCATGCCAGTTGCTTGTCAGGACGGTTTTAGCAGAATTGCTTTGTGAATGATTCAGTCTGTGTGTGCGTGTGTGTGTTTCCGATGTGTGTGAATCACAGGCCAGCAGTGCAGACCAGTGGTGAGTCGTACGGCGGGCTGACGGAGGACTCCCTGGGAGATGCCCACAACAGCTCCAAGGACGGGACTCTGGTGATGAGAGAGGTGATGATCGCTCCGCTCGCGCACATCGCAGAATGTCAATGTTGTTTTTATTGTTGTTTCATTTTGATTTGACATTGAGTTTTGCGTCTTCCAGGCAGAGGAGAGGAGGAGAGCTGGTCACACAGAGAGTAATGGATTTGGAAATCACAGCAACCACGGTAACCTGCCCGACCTGGTGCAGCAGAGCAACTCTCCCTCTGCCACGCCCACCACGGCCCTGCAGGAGCTGAGCGATGCGGCCGAGGTCAGACACGTCGCAGACATGTACACTAATGTTTCTATACATGTTTATAAGGGAGACACTCACGGCTGTTCTTTCTCTAATTTATAGTTTTGTTTGAGTGGGTCCAAAGCGTCATTCACACCGTTTGTTGATCCACGGGTGTATCAGACCTCCCCGAGTGATGACAATGAAAACTCAGCAGCAGGTCGGTACACCATACCCTAACTGTGTTAAGGCTTGGCTTGTAATGGCACTAAAACTTATCTTTTTATCTGTTTTTTCCTCTGTTGTGGCATACTAGCCATGTTTGCCAATGAGCTTCTGCGGCAGGAACAAGCCCGGCTGAACGAAGCCAGGAAGATCTCTGTGGTGAATGTCAACCCCACCAACATCAGACCTCACAGCGACACGCCAGAGATTCGCAAATACAAGAAGCGCTTCAACTCTGAGATCCTCTGTGCCGCTCTTTGGGGTAGGACTTAATATCTCTTATTGACATATCACACTCCTTTTTTCTTATCTTTGCTATTTTTTTTGTTTGTTTCTCTGCCTCTCTGACTCCGGTGTCTCTCTGTGTGCTCAGGTGTGAATCTTCTGGTGGGGACGGAGAATGGTCTGATGCTGCTTGACCGAAGCGGACAGGGAAAAGTCTATAACTTGATTACCAGGCGGCGTTTCTTGCAAATGGATGTACTGGAGGGCCTCAACGTGCTCGTCACTATCTCCGGTAGGTTTAACTTTCACACTGTAAAAGCCTACGATGCATTCATAAGATTAACGCCGATGTTTTTCACAGTATAATTCAAACCCACCCTCTTATAGAGCAATAATGTATGAATTTGTGAAAGAATTACTGTCAGTTCAATCTTATTTACGGTTGTTTTCTTTCCCTTCCAGGAAAGAAGAATAAGTTACGTGTCTACTATTTATCTTGGCTGAGGAACAGAATATTACACAACGACCCGGAGGTAGAGAAGAAGCAAGGCTGGATTACGGTTGGAGAACTGGAGGGCTGTGTGCATTATAAAGTTGGTAAGACTCACGGTTTCACGTTAAAGGGTTTTATATTTTCACAGTGTGGATTGCACCACGGGGCTTCAGGGGCGCTGCAGCAGCAAGGGAGGATCCGGGGGTCTGGGAGATGATGCTTCCCCTTTTCGTTTTTGGATACAGACTAGTCATTGTGTTCCGATCTCTATAAAAATGTAACTCACCTTCCAGCACTTCTTACCTGAACAGTTTTAAAGAAATGAAACGATGATTGATAACATATGATCAGGTGACAAAGTGAGAAGTTATACAACAATCACAAACAAGCATGAAAAACCTTTCTGGTATAAAGTCGATAGCAAGCCATACTGCTTAGAAAAATCACCGTACAGGCAAAGAAAGTAATGTTTTTTTCACTAATAATTAGCAATGATTGAACGTTGGCCTGTAGATCAATTAGAGAAGATTGTTCATTAAATGTAATTCTCATTTTGATTGTAACTTTGTTAAAGGGTTCAAGTGATCGTATGAATACTCCATTTAGTTAGTTGTTTACCAATTTTCTGTCTGTGTTTTTTCTTCATTTTTAGTGAAATATGAAAGGATCAAGTTCCTGGTCATTGCTCTTAAGAACTCAGTGGAAATCTATGCCTGGGCTCCCAAACCCTACCACAAGTTCATGGCTTTTAAGGTACAGAGGGACAAAGACGCACTGCTTCATACTTCTGTGTATTTCTGCACAAGTTTAATAAAATCATATCTTTTCATAAATGTGTTTTAATGATTTTTGAACGCCTTTTTCTTGTCTGTTTCCATGTTCCCCCCCCCACCCTCCTCTCTGCCTGTTAGTCGTTTACTGAGCTGCAGCACCGCCCTCAACTGGTCGACCTGACAGTGGAGGAAGGTCAGAGGTTAAAAGTCATCTATGGCTCTAGCGTAGGCTTCCATGTCATTGACGTGGACTCGGGGAATCCCTACGACATCTACATCCCCTCACATGTAAGTCCACGGGAGTTGATCCATGCGTGTCTCATCATATTCCTTTTCAGTCGCCTTGTTGGCTCAATAATTCTCCGTCAGCACCAATGTCAATATTTCGTCATTCCTTCCATGGTACTGTATTACCTGCTGGTGTCCTCCTGTTCCAAGATCAGAAGAAAATTGTGTTCCTTCTTGTGAGGATTAGGTCCTTCGAATGCAATAAATGTTTCCTGAGAAGTGTCTCCTGTGATTGATTGATTGAATGTTATAATATTTTCGACCTGCGCACTACCGATTGTTTTCACTGTAAGTTTTTGGCAAATCAGAGATCGAACTGTCTGGAGGAGGCTGCCAGCAAAATAAATTTGGCAACCACTTAAACAAAACAGCATTGTCGGCAGGTGTTTTTTTTTCCTGCATACCTGTGTTTCATAACGCACCGGACAGACACACATGGTGAGAGGTAGTCATTATTCTGGTCACTCATGAAAGCTGATTGACTGTCAGCGTTTTTCTGTTGCGCTCTTGAATGCAAATCAAGTTTGGTGCTTGCATGCCGATCACCCCCCCCCACCCCCCACCCCCAAGTTCTCACTAATCGCCTGCTCTGAGTGAAATCAAGTTCAAACACAGTTCAGCCAAACTGTTGATGTAGTGACAATAATCCAGAAAATGTAAACCACCGAATAAATCTGAGGATTCGTGTGTGAGCCAGCGTGCGTTCAGCGTGATCGTGCACACACTGCACTCTGCAGTTAATGAAGGATGTTCCTGCTCGCTGTCTCCACCTTTCATCCTTGCTTCTTCTCTCTCTCCCCCCTGCCAATCTCTCCTCCAGTGTGCCAAACAGATGAAGGTGACATCCTGCCATCCTCCCACTAGACTAGATCAATAGATTTCTAGTAAAACCCTCTTAGTGAATGCACAACACTGCCAGAGTGTGTGTGCTGTCCAGCTCACTAGTGTAGAAATTAACCAATAACTTCTCCTGACATTGACGTGTACGTGAATAAATTCATCTCACCTTCCACAAACACAATCTCTCACAGTATATATTTAATGATAATGCAGTGTTTGTAATTGCAATTGCATTTGATGCATTCTCTTTTGGAGTATATCACACCTCTTAGAGAAATTAGCTGACTTTTTCTGATGTCAGCAGAGATTGTACATAGGTACATCCTGGTTTGTCATGAAATGAATAGTAAAAATGCAGTTTGTGGTAAGCTGAGATGTGTTTTTTCACGACTTGTTGTGCTCCAGAGCTTCAGTCAGAAGTCACGCCTCACTATAACGTGCTTCTGCTACCAAGACATGAAGTTTCACAATCAAAACACCCACTTAAGGGCATATGTGTCACAGCGATTAGTGTCATAGCTATATTGTAATTTCATTTAATGCGTTGTAATTAGCTTTATATCGTATCTGACAGTCAATGAGAAACTGCACTGGCATAGATCATCCACCAGCGTCTACATTAACATTCTTCTTCACTGAGATCATCGCAGGCAAAGCTGTACTAATAAATGCATATTGGCTGGTGTTGAGAACTACTGAGTGACTGCAGGTTTTACTGAGCTGAGATGAATTTTTCTCTCTACTTGGACGCCATAGATAGAGAAGGTGGTCTTGGAGCTTTAAACTTTATGAGATGTACACGTTCGTGCTTCGTGTTGAGCTTTTGATGTTGTTTATGTTCATTAAGAGTTGAGAGAGCTGACACTTCACACAGAACTGGCTTCTCAAGCAAACTTTGAACCTTTTGATGCTTGTGATATTTTGCAGCTCTTTAGAGGATTATGATATGTAGGCCAAAGCACTTGCCAAATTCAGCTACATTAAAGTCCAGTGATGGAGCCTGTAATATTTTTAATCTAACGCAGATTATGATTAAATTTGACAGATTTAATTAAAGCCTCTGAAATGCTCGCCGGTGTCTGTCTGTGTTAGATCCAGAGCCAGGTGACACCCCACGCCATCGTGGTGCTGCCCAAAACGGATGGGATGGAGATGCTGCTGTGCTACGAGGACGAGGGCGTCTACGTCAACACCTACGGACGGATCACCAAGGACGTGGTGCTACAGTGGGGAGAAATGCCCACCTCTGTTGGTATGTCACGCCAGCATGGCGTTTTCATACAGATTTCAGTCGTAGTTTAGGACAGAAAGTTTTCATGAAAGATAAGAAGGCTGGTGGCAAATGTACAAATAGAGGTACAACAAACATACAGGTCGGAGAGCAAGTGAAGAGACAAGCAAAGGCTAACCTGAGCTGTCTCTTACATGGACAAATCAGAATGTGCAACTTCTCTGTGTTGCTGCCCTCGTGTGGCAGCCTGGAGTAGTGCAACGCATTTAAAAGTTACTTGTATATGACTATGAATGTTGTTTTCACTCACTAACACTTTTGAAGTTATACTGATTTAAATGAAACACCATCAAACAGCAGCAAACATATGTCTTTCACTTTTGTGGAAAAAGAATTACTAACAAAGAAAGTATCTGCCAGATTAACTACAGCTAAAGTCTCCAAAAAGACTTGCATGAGTAACATTTAAAGGTTTACTGTACTTTGTTCATTTACATGCTCTTTAAGAAATATGCAAACTCTCTCTCTCCTTCTTTTTCAGCCTATATCCACTCTAATCAGATTATGGGCTGGGGGGAGAAAGCCATAGAGATCCGCTCTGTGGAGACAGGTCATCTGGACGGCGTCTTCATGCACAAGAGAGCCCAGAGGCTCAAATTCCTGTGCGAGCGGAACGACAAGGTAACACGGCTTTTTCGGTCTTTGAAGAAAACTCTTTCACACTGTCCCCTCATTAATTTAAGTCTTGGAGGAGAAGAAAAAAAACCCACAAGTTAAATGACTTTGTGCTTATCTGTCAGATAGCCGACTGTTTGAACTGTTGCGCAGTGACAAAAGGTTCAGGGCAATCCCAACCAAAGCAAACAGGTTGAGAAACAGCTTTTATTGGAGTTGTGTGGCCTCATTCGCCCTGATTGGCTATTTATGCAGCACGGCTGCTACTTTTTGCGAATACATTTATCCAGCTTATATTTACAGACTAAAAACTTGTATTTATGAACACGTGGCTGAATTTTATTTTTTAGGACAAAACATAGTGAATTAAACAACAATTTTGTTTAATGTCTTTGGTTTCTGAGTCAGATGTCCCCAGATCACATCCAGCATCTTCCTCCTGTCTCTAATCTCGAACGTAGCATAACACTCAGAGCTGAATATCACACCACAAATATAGGTCAAGTTCACTTTTTCAGACCTATTCCCAGGAAAATATGGTTCAGTTAGATACAGTACCTTCAGGACGAGATAAAAGCACCATCTTATCACTTCTTGATAGGAATACTCGAGCATGTTCTTTCTGTTCTCTTTCCTACGCAGGTATTCTTTGCATCCGTGCGTTCGGGAGGTAGCAGCCAAGTTTTCTTCATGACACTCAACAGAAACTCTATGATGAACTGGTGATGTCGCCCGTCGTACACTCTGCCTCATCCTCCCATCGGCCAGTCTGGTAACCAACATCGGCCCACCGCACATCTCACAAACGAGCCTGATCAACCGTGAGGCCATAAATGAACTCTTTTAACACAGGAGAGACTAATACAGTGTAGAGAAGAAGAAAAAAAAGATGTTATTTTAGAGAAGAAAAAAAAAATAATAAAGACCAGATCTGAATAAAGAGAGTTATACTAGATGAAGTCTGGTCATGCAGAAGCCATCGTTACTTAACTGACTGGCAAACTGGTGCCACTAACTTTCCAAATATTCTCTTCTTCTGTCTATTTCCCTCCATAAATCTTGTCCCTCTCTAACTCCACTTTGTCTCGGTGTTCCACATGGACCAGTGCATTCAAGTGTGTAACAGTTATACTTTACGTTTCTTCCGTTCATGTTCTTGCACTCCTTCCCGGTAGATGTATGATATTTTTTCAATTCTTTGACAGCCATGTCCTTCATATTCCTCTCTCCTTATCCTCCAAGTGTGGGCTTATTCCCAGGCAACTACAGCTCAGAGGCTGAGGAAGCGATACATGAATACGGTTTCATCAGGTTTTTATGATTCAGTTCCATACAGCAGTGCAGGGAAAGTAGTTGAAAGATGACAAATCCAGCCCGGGTGCCGGCAATTTATTCAGACAGCCTGATTGATTTTCATTCTCCTTTGTCACTCCTGTCTTCCTCCACTTCCTCCCTTTTTGCCATCTTTTCAGGTTTGAGTAAACCGAGTCGTGATTTAGCGTTCGATCGCGTTCCTCTGATAGAGATGCAGAAAGACGCTGGGCTGTCGGGTGGGTTTCAACAGTATGCAAATATGATGTCTGTGTCCCTTTAAAGTGAAATCACTGGCCCGTCCTGTCTTTTTACTCCTCTTTTCCTCTATCTCTCTTCCTGCCAACCCCGCCCCGCACATCACGTTGACGATCTCCCTCTCCTCACTCTTTACTTCTTTAAACTCTGAAGGTGCTGCATCAGATATACTGTAATCCTCAAATCAACAATGCGCGCGTCATTCTGTTCTTTTCTGTTCCTCCATTTTTTTTCTGTGGAACAGTTTGGAGTCAGTCAGTCTTCGAAGTTTGATGAAATGTACAGCACATCTGTGTCTCTGAAATCAGGAGTGTGCGTGTGTGTGCGTGCGTGTGTGTCTGTTGACTTGATGCTGAAAATAAGACGAAATCAAATCAAGTCTGAATCGAAGCAGGACGTTGAAATCACAGTCCAGCAAATGTCAAGTCGTTTAGTCTCTGTGGGTGGACTTTTACCTTTGATGCGATCAAAGCAACATTGAGTGTGTTTACATGCAATATATTATGTTCTTGTAGTGCGGTTTATCAGTCGGTTGTCTAAACATCATGCATCTCACAATAGCAATATGAGTGTTTTATTTCTCGGATTCTGTTTTTCTTTCCTTTATCACAGTAATTACAGACACGGCTGTGTGGCTGTAGGACATACATGAAAAGCTTATCCTGAATACAACCTCAGGAGGACATGAGCTACTATCCCAAAAGAAAAGGAAAAAAAAAAAAAACAAAGTGTGTGCATGTGGAAGCACTCATTGTTGAAAGCTGTGGTGTGTATCTGGAATCATCCCCGGTTTGTTGTTCTGATTTTGGCTCCGAACTGTTTGTACAGTGCCTAGCATGATGTAAGCAAAACTCAAACGGAGGCCAAAAGATCATTGCTCACATTGTACGCTTTTTTTTTTTTTTTTTATTGGATTATTACATTACAGCTTTTTGGTTTTGTTTAGTTTTTTAGAGCTGGGGTCTTTGTGTGTGTGTGTGTGTTATCCAATTTTAACACATTGCTGATGCTATCTGTCTCCTCTAATGGGGATGCACATTAACAAATTTGAGACTTGATTTATTCTTTGAAAGGAGCAACTGATGTATGGTTTATTAAAATGTTGAAATGCCCTTTGAAATCCTTCGATCGACCCATTATGACTTTACGACACTACTGACGGTGGGCCCGCTCGTGCCGACTGAAAAGCAGTGAAATTAGTGTTCTGTCAGAGGGATCTATCACCGTAGCCCGAGGATCGACTGACAAAACAACACACATGGGAGTGAAGTTACTTTAAAACGGGACAGAGGCCAGGCAGCAGATTTTTCAAGCCATCGGTTTTCATTTAAGCCACCTTCAAACTCCAGCCTGCGGACACGCCGGAGGCAGCTCACCGAGAAGACAATCACCAACGGACCATAAACAACACCGAGGCACTTGATCAAAGTAAAGACTGCAAAACTTTTCCAATCAGTAATATAAACTTTCAGTTTGGCTCCAAAAAAAAAATTGGACTTGTGTGCATCAATGTGGAATGAATTCAGTAGCTGTTGGTGAATCTGAGTGTGCCTCTTCCTGTCTCTTGTTTTGGGTAACTTTTCCCTCCTTTTTGGCCCATGCTCAACACATCCAAAGCAAAAACAGGCGAATCCCCCCGTCATGTAATAATCCTCTTGACTCTATTTTATTCTGTTAAATTATTAAATGTGTTTCCCTTGTATTTTCAAGGACTTTTTTTTCCGTGTTCATGCAGTAGCCGTTCCTGTGCAGCTGTAAAGTTAGGTTCGCTGATCTCTCTGCGGAGGAGCCGGCTAACATTCTAGCAATAAAGAGCAGAGCTATAGAAACCACTGTCTTCCCTGTGTGCACGCATGCGACGGCGCGAGTGATCAAGCGTGAATGGGGCATTATTGTGTTTTGTCCATTTTTAAAATTCACTCTTCCCATTGAGAAAAAAAAAATGCTGACAGTCGTGACACTGAGGTCTCTCCTTTCAAAGATGAAACCACTGTATTCTTTATTCTGTTTAATTCTTGTTTTCTTTTATTTGAAAGAGCATTACTAATGTCCTGTTTTGGGATTTATTTGTTTTGTAAAAGAAATGATGTAAGAGAGAAATAAATGAAACTAGCATTACACTTTTAGAGTTGTGTCTGATTGTGTTTGTGAAAAGAGAGCATTGGAGGGTTTTCCCCCCTTTTCTTTTTTGCAAGTTTGCACATTGATATCAGCTTTGACCCTCAGACTTTGTGCACTGTCTCAAGTATAATCATTAACAGGAATTGTGCCTGTGAGTGAGTAGATCACAGACAAGGGAAAAGACCAACAAAAACAAAGATGCCTTTATTACATCCTATTAAAACAACTTTGCAGGGTGGCGTGTGTTTTATTTGAGTAACTTTCTATTTCATTAAGAACTGGAACATACTGTAATAACAAGTATGCAACAGATCAGCAGTGCTTCCCTTCAGTAACTTTTTACTGCCTCAATTTGTTGATCATTACTTCCTAGTAATAAAAGTAATAAATGCTTCTATGTATACTATAGCATTGCATCATATCAAAAGTTTAATTAATGGGTAAAAGGTCCATCATCAGTACTGGTGTGTGCGCAGATCCCTGTGAACGTGTGCGTGTGTGTTTGCCGATTAGCGGGTGGACACAGCGTGATCAGGCATGCACTTTTCACTGATCATTACCAAGCTGCTGGCTGACACTCTGGACCCATCATGGACACGGGGAAGGTAAGCTCATTCTCAACCAGCGCAGTTCATGCATGTATTTTTGAAATAAGATCTTCTACCATCTCATCCCAGATCATGTGAGCATTAATTTCAGATTTTGTTTTCATTAAAATGCTGGCAGTGAAGCTTTACAGTGTTTTATATACCATTTAGGTCAAAGGGTAGAGGACGGAATTTTTATTGTTCTGTGAATGCATTTTTATTCCCATTATAAATTTGATTTTAGAATCTGCACATAAGCAGGATGTCACTTGTAATATCTGTCACATTCGTATAATCAGTCTTCCTGTGAGACACTTCTATATGCAGGGATTCACAGTTAAACGGTCAGGATTTTTGCACAAAGCTGCAACAAACACAATTCAAAGTCACTTTTCTTGCATTCCTATTTCGTTTGTATTGTGTGATTGGAGTTGTGTGGTTGACCGTGGCGTCCTTGTGCATGCACCTGAGCTGAAACGTGTTGGTTGAGTTGGAGCACGCTTACCTCACCGAGTCCCTTTCACCCCTGCAGCAGCTGACTGGTACTCTGGCTGTGGCTGTATTCACAGCTGCTCTTGGGTCTCTGCAGTACGGCTACAGTCTTGGAGTCATCAATGCTCCCCAGAAGGTTGGCATCACACAGGGCTTTGCTTTCTCACAGAATCACTTCAGCTTTACTCTCGTTGATTCATACAAACAGCCAATCCAAAAAGGCTTAAGATCCTGCTCAGATGGACGGACTCTCAGCAGGCATTTTTTTGCAGCAGCATTGTAACACACCTTAAGAGACAAATAAACAGTTATGTAATTTTATCTGCACAAAAGAACATCTTGTCAACAGATTAGATAAATCTTTATTATTCAATCAAATGAGTAAATTGCAGATACGTCATCTGAAACATTGTGTTGAAGAATGCCAGAAATGTTAAATGTCATGCTGCTGCTAATGAACCATTCATCGTGCATAATTTTTTTTCTTTGAATTGCAGAGTTAATTTCCCCATCAGGAGAAAATAAAGGCATAGCCAATATAATGTTACCTTATTGAGTCACACTTTGTTGTTTTCGTGTGTGTGTGTGTGTGTGTGTGTGTGTGTGTGTGTGTGTGTGTGTGGTAGGTCATTGAAAGGCATTATGCGCGCTCTTTGGGGGTGTTTTCAGAGAGAGCTGCAGACCTGTCATTCAACAGCACAGAACCACCAGAGGAGGAACAACACCCCTCTGTGGTCGTATACTGGTCACTCTCCGTGGCCATTTTCTCCATCGGTGGCATGTTATCCTCTTTCATGGTTGGATTTGTGGGAGACCTGAAAGGCAGGTGAGGAATGGTAACAGCGACATCAAGCCAGGCTGAAAGGCCTGAAGACTTGGGACTAGTGATGAAATTAATAGCAGGCAAGATGGAGGTTAATGTAACTGTCTGAAACCTGTAATTGAGATCAGCATTGGAAATAACCGCCGTAAACATCCACCATCCATTTCTCTTCACCACCTTTGTGTCTCTCTCCATTTTGAAGGATAAAGGGCATGATGATGATCAATGTTCTGGCTGTAGCTGCTGGGCTGCTGATGCTTCTCTGCAGGATGTGGAAGCCGTACATCATGGTCATCTCAGGCCGCGCTGTCATGGGCTTCTACTGTGGTACGGTTTCAAATCCCAGTATTACTGCTGTAATACAGACATTTCCCCACTCAATGCCTGATATGATATAAACTGTGCAAAATGAATGGTTTAAAACATTTTGCTCATTAAATTAACTTTTTCATTCACAGTTGGATGAAAGAAAGACCATGACTTGCTATGTTGCTGTATTTCACTTCTGTATCGTCTTTATTTCACATGGAAAATATTGGTTTTGATCAGCTCCGTCCGTGTTGTGTGTTTCAGGGTTAACATGTGGGCTCGTTCCTATGTATATTGGAGAGATCGCACCCAAGGCTTACAGAGGAGCTCTGGGAACATTACACCAGCTGGCGATTGTCGCTGGCATTCTCCTCAGCCAGGTGAACTACACTCACACTGACAGACACCCACACAGCATCATGTGAGTGTATAACCTTGTGTGTCTGCGCGTGCGTGTGTGTGTGTGTGTGTGTGTGTGTGTGTGTGTGTGTGTGTGTGTGTGTGTGTGTGTGTGTGTGTGGACGCAGGTAATTGGTCTGGACTTTGTGCTTGGTAACGAGGATCGGTGGCCCCTGTTGCTTGGTCTGTCTGGAGCTCCTGCAGTGCTACAATGCCTCTTGCTGCCCTTTTGCCCCGAGAGCCCTCGGTACCTCTACATCATTTTGGGCAAGGAAGAAGAGGCTCGAAAAAGTACAAACTACTCATACACACACACACACACACACACACACACACACAGTCTTGTATTTCTATCCTTGTGGGGACCGTCCATTGACTCCCATTCATGTCTAGCCCCTAACCCTGACCCTTACCCTAACCCTAACCCACACCACAACAAAGCCTAACCCTAAAGAAATGTTTTTGCACTTTTACTTTTTTCAGTAACAACAACATGGTCAAGAAAACACAGTTTCTCCTACTTAGGACCGGAAAAAGGTCCCCACAAGGCACGTCGTTCCACGTTTTGCTATCCTTGTGGGGACATTTGGCCCCGACAAGGATAGAAATACAAGAACACACACACACACACACACACACACACACACACACACACACACACACACACACACACACAGAAACCTTGTCTTCCTTCCTTCCTTCCTTCCTTCCTTCCTTCCTTCCTTCCTTCCTTCCTTCCACTGGTAAAGAAAATCAATACCATTCTCATGTCAGTTGCCTGAATTTAGAGCTGCAGCCTGCAGCTGGTTGGTTCCGCTTTGCAGGTTGACGAGAAACACAGAATACTGCTGACCTGAATCTGTCAATAAGGAACAAAAACAATACAAGCATCTCTAAAGCTCAGCAACACATACCTTTTTTAAGAAAACTGAACTATAAAAATGCCATTTTGTTCGTCGTGGGTTCCAAGCAAGAATTAGACACAAAAACATTTTTTGATTTTTGAGGATCGTGCATTTCAGGGATGAGAAGCAGAACTGAGGGTTGTGCTCAGGAAAAAAAAATTGTCAAAGCTTTTCTATCATACCTTCAAACCCTGCTCTGTGGGGACAATCATCATCTTGGAGGATAAAGTTTGGTTCAAAACTGTGGGGATATGGGGTTGCCATGGGTTGCATACGTTTGTTTGATAACCACCTGCAACCAGACACTAGATTGCGAGGACCTTGGGGTACCAGAGAAGAAGTCAACAGCAAAAGCAAAGAAAAGCTACTTGACATTGGCAGAAAATTTGTCAATTTCTTCATTCTGAGTTCAGATGCTCATCCCACAAGTGCATGTTTCTGACAAATGCAGCATCAGATAGGAAGGAAACAAGTTCTTCAGTAGAGCAAGATGATTTATCAACAAGAAGCTTTGTTGTACAAGTTCATTTCTACATATTTTCACTACTTTTCAAACTTATGATTACAACACACTCATTGTTTCCATTTTCTGTAATTAAATCATTAAACTTTCCTTCTGATAAAAAAAATTACTGTCAGTAATTGATACAAGCTTCAGCTCATCTCTCTTTGTTGGGTTTTGTTTTGCAGGTCTGTCTCGTCTGAAGGGACCATATGACGCAACGCCTGACATAGAAGAGATGAGGAGAGAGAAAGAAGAGGCTGACAAGGAGCCGAGAGTCTCCATCCTTTCTTTGGTAGGTCTCATAGCAGGCAGGGGTCAGTTGAATTTGTAATATTGTGCTGTTGTTCCGATCTAAAAGGTATTGTTTGTTTGTGTTGAAGTGATGTAGAAAATTTGAAAATCATTTTAAGTTTTCTGGTCTGGAATTGAAACTGGGACATTATTCCTGAAAAGGTCTAGATCTCAGTGATTCACCATACTGCAAGCCTGAATAAACTATAAAGAAAATCTGCTTTGTTTGATGTGATAAGTTGTGGAATATTTCAAACTCACACAATAATTCAACAAGTGAGAATTGAGTATATTTGCATAACATTCAGAGTGTTGCTTTTAATTGTACATTTATCTTAAAGGGACTTAAGGCAACTTTTCAAAATTTACCTCAGTGCTGCCGCGATAGGCGCTGTGGGTAACTGCAGCCACCAGCCAAGGCGGCACGGGAGCGCGCACAAACATTTTACAGAATGTCCGGCTTCACAGCGCTGCACCAGGGATGCTCATGCTGTTTACTACGTCGCGGATTACTGCAAGACCACAGTGCATATTATGTGATTTTTGTAAGCATCCATTTTCACTCCCAAATGCAGCTGAAGTTCCCTCCATGAATCAAACACATATCCAATATTTATTCGGGTGCCTGCCCGGCTTCGGTCATGTTTTTATTTTTTTTTATTTTATTTTTTTTTACTCACAAGATAACGCTGATAATAGGGGTGCGTTAAACGATTACTTTTGTAATCGATTAATCTAGGAAATAGTTCTTCTATGCATTGATTAATATAACGATTCATTTTTAAATCCGTCGCGGAGCTCCTCTCCGCCTCCGTGTTTATGCGGCGGGTCCCTGCGCGCTTCGCGGCCGGCACGGAGCGCGTCTCCGCCCGGTAGCAGAGATCCGGAGCTCTCCCGTCAGCCTCCGTGGGGCAGCTCCGGGCCGTTTACCCAATCGGCCCCAACTCAGCAGGGAGCGCTGCTGAGACTGGCCGCCTGTGAGTGCTTTGGGACGGGGGAGAGGCTCAAGCAGCACCGCTGCTTGCTAAGAACAGCGGAGACGTCCTGTCACGTCTCCAGAGCACCAGAAAAAGTCGCTAAATTTGTTGCTAGTTACTTTTGACAAAAAAAGTCGAAAAGAGGCTTTGGAAAGTTGCCAGATTTAGCGAGAAAGTCACCAAGTTGGCAACACTGCCCGCCCCTGATCCCAGCAGTGTTTGAGTCGTGTCCACGGCGGCCATGTTCTTCCTGTTCGGCAACGCGCATACAGCGTCAATTTACGTCACATCCCCACGATTGCGCGGGAAATTCGGACCCCGAACAGCAACAAATTATTTGGCACACAGCCTGTATAAGGCAACAGACAGATACGCGGATTGGCCTGTTATTTTAGGTTTTTAATGCTTCACGACCCATTAGCATTGAATAAAGTGGAAATGCATGTGTAGTTTTTCACAAATCTTGCCTTAAGTCCCTTTAAGATTATATAATATCTATAAAAGTAGCAGAGGAATTGGTAAAGCTGGACAAATTAAGTCTGATTGTATAAAATGGGATCAATATTTTAGAAGATTTGCTTTCTGACAGTGTTGTCTGACTCTGTATTGTTTTGTTCTGTTCCTTCCTCCAGATCTGTTCCACTGTGTACCGACGGCAGCTGTTTGTTGCTCTTATGATGCACTTGTCCCAACAGCTCTCTGGTATCAACGCTGTGAGTAACAAAATAACAAGTCATGACTTTGTTTCAAAGCTTAGAGGAAAATCACATTTGAAAATTCACAGCATACTCCTTATGATGGTCAAAATGGTTAAATGTCGTCAGTGTCAGAAATACATTGTCCCTTAAAATATATTAGTAGTGATATAAAATCTTTACCTGTTTGTCTTCAAGATCTTTTATTACTCCACTTCCATCTTCGAGCGGGCCGGTGTCAGTCAGCCAGTCTATGCCACGATTGGAGTCGGGGTCATCAACACAATCTTCACTCTGGTGTCTGTGAGTCGCAACATGGACGACATTAAACTGCAGACATGCACTGGCATCGTCTTAATAAACATAAACACAGAACTAAACGTGGTGCTGTGTGTTCCAGGTTGCTCTGGTGGACAGGGCCGGCAGACGGACCTTGACTCTGGCTGGTCTGGGAGGAATGTGCATCTGTGCTATTGCCATGACAGTGGGCCTCAAACTCCTGGTTTGTTCAAGTCTCCATCCTTAGTAGCCTGAACTGGATGATGTGAATTGTCTGGTTTGCAGTTTCATCCATCCATCCATCCAATTTGGAGTTGCCAGTTAACTTAACAGGGATGTATTTTAGACTGTAGAAAGAAGTGATGAAAGAACGGGAAAAGGTGCAAATTCCTCTCAGAAAGGCATCCAACCTGGTATCAAACCAGGGTTTCCGTGAATCCAGGTGACAGTGCTAACCACTGCATTGCAGCGCAGCCACAAAGTGATAATCTCTCGCACAACCTGAGTGCGTTCATCTATGGCTCTTATGTGATTTTGAAGTCCAGAGTCCAAATTCCATAGCACATTATCGCCCACATCATGGGCAATGAATTGTGGTGCCAGTTGGAACAGGTCAACAGTTTTGCCTGTCATATCAGCAGAGTCTTTTGCGCTTTTCTCTCTGAGTTTTTTGAGCTCTAAGTTTTTCTGTGCCAGTCATCACTGTCAGCAGTTCAGGTCTCAGTTTTTTGCTGATGAGATGTTTGTCGTCTTCATAACAGTGTAAGTTGTCCTTGAACCATCACTCTGGCCACTTTGGTCTCACTGACCCAGACAGACCTCGCTGTACAAAAACTTGTGCAGACTGCGGTTATCAGGCATCAGATGACACGACCTTGGGTGACCTGAGCTTTCAAAGGCTTACACCAGTGTGGATTCCTTCACAAACACAGCTTATATTCAAGAGGACAGAACACAGGAGACCTTGTGTAGCACTGACCATTAGTAGGATACTTAAATATTCAACTCAAACATTTATTTGAGTACAAATGTCAACTAAAGCAGGAAAGCTATGAAATGAAGCTCTTGCAATCAGGGAGGAAAGAGGTTTTCAACTCAGTGATTTTCTCTTCTCCACCAGAACACATACTCATGGATGAGCTACGTCAGCATGGCCGCCATCTTCCTCTTTGTGAGCTTCTTTGAGATCGGTCCCGGTCCCATTCCGTGGTTCATCGTGGCTGAACTGTTCAGTCAGGGACCCCGACCTGCTGCGATCGCCATCGCCGGCTGCTGTAACTGGACAAGTAACTTCATCATTGCCATGACGTTTCCATACATACAGGTGAGACGGAAGAACACAGTAGGTATAAGCCCGTGGGATGGCATGTCTTGATATAACTGTTCCTCCTTTCATTTCTCCCCAGGCTTGGATGGACAGCTATGTGTTCATCCTGTTTGCCGTGTTGCTTCTTGGCTTCACGATATTTATATACCTTCGAGTGCCTGAGACCAAGGGCAAAACATTTGAGGAAATCGCTGCCGAATTCCAAAAGGGACGCCGGACTCATAAGGACATTAATGAACTGCAGCAGCTCAAAGCATCAACAGATGCCTAAACTGCTGTTTACTTGCATGGTACACAGAGATATCTCTGTATTTTGAGATTGTTTATGTACATTTATTGATGAATGGAGAACACAGTTTTTACACAAAAAAGACAACATGTTTAATCCCAGTGCTCATATCATACCTTCATAATGTGTGGAGTGAAGTTTACATTGAACCAAAACATTAACTCTTATTGCAGTATTTTGGGTTGACAACGGAAGCAGCTATACTCTTGCTTTTACACTGACATCAATTTAAATACTATGTGCATGTGAAAGAGATTGCAAATATTGCTGATCCTATGAAAATGTTGACCTGAAGATATGTTTTCTTCCCTGAGTGATACTGAAAAATTCCTTTTGTGGTGCCTGATTTATTTTTTTTGCTGCATCACTCATCAGCAGCACACAGGCATTTACATAAAAACACACAACGCTTATGCAGAAGCAAAAAATTTCCAAGTGCCTGAGAAAAACACAATGAAAAAGAAAATACAGATTTGTAACAGAGTTAAATTCAGAGTTGGACTTCTTGTTTCAAAATGAGTGCTGACTGTGTGGGCTTGAGGTGTTAAAGAAATTGCATGCACATATTTCTGCTCATCATGTCAAAGAATTGTGTCCACTGCCCCCCAGTTGCTGGATTAACAGTATGAATGCATTTTTAAAAGCTGCAACCATGAAATGAATGGACATTAAACTAAATGGTGTTTTGGTTTGTATAATCTTTAAAGGAACTGAAAATAAAATTTCAGTGAAACTTGTATTCTCTTCTATTGCTTCTCATTCAAAATTCAGTGTTTGCTATTACCTAGTGCCAACAGAGTTTGTTATAAATAGAAAAAAATCTCTTTTCACAAAACAAGCAAAGAGCCTTTAAAGCAACACAACAAAAAATGTGACTCATTTTTTCAAAGACAAACCTGTTGTAAATTACAGCCTTTTGTCACCAGTTGCGACAGTGTAATTAAAGTTTTTGTGCAACAGAAAAACAACAATTCGTCAACACTAACTAGTTTTAAAGCAATAGAGTTTCATCCAGCATCCCACATAGCTGGGAGGGATTCTTTAATCGACAGAAACATGTGTTTTATACTCCCAAATAGCCACCGAAATAACAAAATTTACAAAGATAAGTCAGGAAGTACAGAGAACAGATGGGTGGAGATGAGCGTTGAACAGATACTACACAAAATTTACCCTGCTTACAAATAGATCTATGTACCCAAACACGTTATCACTCTTACACAGCCCCTGGCAACACCGAGGGACTCATTCCAGACTATTTACTTACAGATCAGGCTGCATCAGCACTTCCAGTGCAAGCACTGCATTCTTGCCTTGAGCGACAACAGTTGTAACCTCCTAAGTTTACATACATTAAAGTATTATAATTTAATTCCAGCTGTACAAATGCTAATATTTTACAAGTGCTGAAATAAAATCTATGCTTTTCTGTACGGTATATGAAAAAAATGTATTTTTTTCATTTATTTTGGGTACTTAAATGAAGAAAAAAGCAAAAGCTGTTTAACTGTTTGGAAGCAAATACACAAAAAGAAGTGCAAACAAAGTAGTGAGGTTGACATCTACTAATAGTTGCGTTACAGTACAAGAAGGATGAAATGGAAGAAAGAAACCGTTATTGGTCTGATGGTGATAAACAGTGTGCAACTTGAGTCTGTGAGTGAATTATTGGAATCCATGCAGAAGAAAATGTTAAAACTACATTAAACATAGATACTCTGAGTCCACTCTGCATACAGTGCAATCATTAATAGAGTTGTTCTCTTAGTGAATAGATTTGAAAGAATTTTGTTCGTTCATGATACAATAAGCACAAACAACAAACTGAGTATGAATAACTCTGTGTAACGATAGTGACTGTGAAGATAATGGTGTACATGCACCTACTGCCTAACTAAGGGTTGCTCAAGCAGATCCCCTTTGGATATGGGTGAAGGTACACCGACAGGTCACCAGCCCATAACAGAACAAACACCCTGACACACGCAGGAGTGCACTGGAGGTGTAAAATCTGAGTATTGTAGGAAAACCCCTTCATGGGAAGAACGTGCAAGCTCTCCTCCAAATGCAATTCACTCATACTATGTTTATTATATGGTACATATTTGTGTTATGTGTAAAGTCATGGGGTATGTGCAATGCTGCTCTGTAATAGTTGTGGAGAGTGTTGTCACGTGGCTGTCAAGGCATTTATGACACAGTTACTGAGTCCAAGACAAATTTTCCTAAGTGGGACAATAAAGTATATTGTACTGTAAACTCATTGGCTGTGTAAACCAGAGATATTTCAACATTATGGGAGGGGGGGGGGGGGGGGGGGGGGGGGGGGTATACATGGCGGAAGACCCGGAGAGTCTGCTGCAGCCTCCACCACCCCGACCCCCACCTCCTTCCCTCCCCCCTCCCCCCGCCGGAGCGGAGCGGAGCGGAGCGCTCCCCCCTCCCTGCATGCGTCACCGGAGCCCTGGCCGTACCTGCCCTCACCCTGCCCCTCCTGCGGTACAAAAGCTCCACGCATGCGAAGTCACTCTCTCTTCTTCTTCTTCTTGTTTTTCTTTTAGTGTGTGTGTGTGTGTGTGTGAGAGTGTGTGTAAGCAAGACGCGAGGTAAGCTAAATGTACACACTTCTTATAAGTTACCGTTTCACCCGCGAGTCTCGCGTCGAGTGAACGTGCGTGTCGGCGGCGCGGTGACGCTCGGCTGATGGGTGGCGCCGGGACCCGTCCCCGTCCCCGGTTGTTACTTATTAACTTGGCCGCGGTGGGACGCCGTTCGGTGCGTTAGCATTAGCAGCTAGCTGCCTCCTAGCCGGGCCTCGCGCTCCTTCAGCCCGTGCTCCTTGTTTCCGGGAGGCTGCGTCTCTCCTCTGCACGCAGTTTGAGCAGCTCCGCGTCCTTCTGCGGCAAATGCTGCTTTCTTGCCAAAACAATCCCTGGCTTTATTTATTTAACCACATTTCAACGAAATACAACGTATCAGTCCACATTTTTATGAATGGTCATTTCTATACATGTGTCTTTAGCTGCATAAGTCATATTAATGAACGAGAGAGGAATCGACCTTTTTGGAATGTGTTTTTAATCCTGTATTTCTGTAAATATTCAAATACTACGGGGGTGGTGCGATGTCGTTTGAGCATTTTGAATGCAGCTCATCATGAGAGATGACATGAAGCTGAAATATCACAACCTATGATGAAGGATGGTTACGTTCATGAAGTGTGAATCAATGGAGTCGCGTGGTTAAGTTTCTAGTTTTGACGGTGTTGCATAACAAATGGTTGAAGCCGCATTTCCATGATGTAATCACGTGCAGTGATTATTTTTTTTAAGGGTTCCTGAATAATTTCTAAAGGTCAAAAAGTACAGTTTTGCTTTGAGACAGAATGTTGTTTATTACGCAAACGTTCTAGGACATCTTGTCTGTTTGCTGTTCTTTTTTTGTCAAGTTTCCTGAAGTATTCATAGTACAGTAGACGTTCATGATGCATCATCCTGATGATAATAATCTCACGTGTAGCTGATCAATCCATGAAGTTAACGATCACTTATTAAGTTTTCGTGAATATTTGCTACGTGATGAAGTGGAAACCCGAGGCAGCAGGCTGAGCTCGAGCTGCCACCGGAAGTGCCACAGTTTGCGCTGCTGCTACCAAACTTCCCCCCCGGAGCCAGTGGGTGTGGGTCGAAGCTAACGTGGCTAACGAAAACAGCACTTGACACGAGGCGGAGATTCGGAGCGAGCCGGCGGTCTGAAGGCACCGTGTCGGGACCTCGTCTGGTCCCGCTGCCACGTAACATCTTCCGTTAATCGGCTGAAGCAGGGAGACTCACTCGCCCGCCGCGCCGCTGCTCCGCGGAACCTTTGTTCGGAGCACTTTCTGGAGCTAAGAAGGTAGAGAAGAGGGAGAAAAGCTCCGAGTTGTCTGTGAACTGGAGTTAACATCTGCTGGATTTGCGGGGAAAAACACAAGATGGCAGAGATTTAACTTAGATAAACAACGATTCTATTACGGGATAATTCCATTAGTAGTATTGATTTATTTATTTATTTATTTATTTATTTTCATTTTAAAGATAGCCATGTCATGACTCGGCATCTACTGTGTGTCACACTGGCCTTGTCTCAGACCTCACTCCACACTCATTCACATTTCTTATTTTCTTGCATGTCTGACAGAAGTCCACCATGGCAGATGATGATTTCACTAGTGGAGATGCTGGGGCCTCCTCAACTTATCCCCAGCAGTGCTCTGCCTTGAGGAAGAACGGCTTTGTCATGCTGAAGAGTCGTCCCTGCAAGATCGTCGAAATGTCTACCTCCAAAACTGGCAAGCACGGACACGCCAAGGTAAAATCACCCTATCCATCCTGTGGAATTTACTGCCCAAAGCACTGAAATGATCCATCCTTGCTGTTTCACATTTTTACATGTAGCCTTTAACACTTACTTGGTCCAGAAGTACATCTTACCGTTAAATTTTGTTTGTTCACAGGTTCACCTTACTGGGCTTGACATCTTCACACAGAAGAAGTATGAAGATATCTGCCCATCTACCCATAACATGAATGTCCCCAATGTGACAAGGAAAGACTATCAGGTGGGGCGTCTCTGGTTAATGGACACCTTTTCAGCTTGATACTAAAAGCAAACCTGATCTGATCTTTGTGTTTGGACATTTTGAACACAATTGCTATCTATATTTTGTATTTTTTGGGGGGGATTTTATGCTAGAAAATTTAATTAAAACCAATGTGAGAAAACTGCTACTTTCTCAGTTGCTTTAGTGGGAGTGACAAATACATCAGAGGTGAGCCGTCTCCCGAGTTGCGAAAGGATATACAGGTTTTTAACTGGTCGAACAGGTTTCAGTGAGCAAGCTGTCTTTTCTCTGGGGGCCTCATTTCGGGCAGCCGTTTCTGGAGTAAGAAACCAGAGGTATGTAAATTAGAGGGAGGCTTTTTCAGTCAGTTTTGTCAGAGCAACACATTTAAGACAGGAACACGCAACAGGGGACTTGTGAAGCACAGCCCATGATTTCATTTCCCATTAGGCACGTTTACATGGACCACATATAAGCGGATTTGCGTGGAGCGGATTGTAAAATGTGTCATGTAAACGACCGAGTGGATCTGCTTCACTCGGAGTGGATTGTAATTTGGAGCCGATTGTATGAGGTGGTCTACGCTGATCGACAATCCGCTCCGTGTCCCTTATAAACGAGCCTGACAGCGGAGCGGATTGAACTGGGGGAGTGTTTGTTCTGCGCATGCGTGTGACGTGCCAGTAAACGGGAAGCAGCACAGTCAAAAAACCAGCAGAGAACGCCACGGTGGTTGAAAAACACTTTTTTAGTAAAAAAAAACCCCGACAGAAAAAACATTGGAGAGGCGAGATTGAACCAAATCGCGCAATAGCGAGTTGTATAAAGAGCTGTATAGCAGAATACGAGCGATCGCTGGTTGGTGTTATGGATGAACTGGTTCCCGTGTTAACGAATGACGGCGGAGGTCTGTGTAAACACAGGCTGATTACAGCAGTTGTTAAAGTAAGACTAACAAATTACTTTAAACGTATACACTCACTGTAACTGTCGATAACCGACGTTCGCCAGAACGACTACATTTTTCAATCATGTATTGGTCACAAGTTAACACGGGCACCAGTTCATTCGAAACATCGACACCCGGAGCAGAGGCAGAGCTCACAACAAGACGTGCCGCTCGGTGCAGCGGTGCTGCAGCCAGGGGAGCAGCCGCTCCTTCAGCAGCGTATCATGGACTTTTGGGACATTATTTGAGCAGATATCAGCAGATAAAAACTCTCTGCTCGGCGCTGAGGACTGCTGCTGCAGAGTTAAAGACCTACAAGTTCCTCGTGAGACTTTGTGCGCATGTCACAGGACGTTGTATAATCCGCTTCACCCAGGGTCCTTGTAAACGAGGATTCATCATGGATCGCTTTGTATGCTGTACATGTATACACTCCGTTTAATAGGATTGTTTACAATCGGATTGAAAAAAACACCCATGTAAACTGGGCCATTGTTCATCAAAAACATACATTTTCAAGAATGTGTCCATCCTCATTGGATGTTTTATGCTATAACTGGCACATGGACATTCTCTGAAATGTCAACTATAACTGCACCATATGTTGAACTTGAAAAATTGAGCTTGTTGTACACAAAACGGTTATGGTTCAGTCTGATAAATATACATTGGGTATTGAATCTGGTTTCAGGGTATTAATGATGAAATATTATGAGTAGTGACTAGCACTTAGGGCTACTGAAGTGCATTTATTCCCAAATATTCGTGTAGATGTCAGTTTAAAGACTAGGAAGAACACACCAGAAGTTTAATTTAACCTGTTCAAATGTGTTGGCGAAAGATCTGAGCTGAAGGCTTTTACAGAACTGAGCAGAACAGATTTCCATTATGGCATGCAGACCCAGGGCTCACATTACACATTTAGACAATTCAAACTACGACACCACTGAAGCTCTCATGTTTATGCAGTCGTTTTTCATTTTGAAGTGCTTATAGAACTTTTATTTTCAGAATTGTAATAGCAGATGTGGAATTTGTTGGAAAACCAATGCAGAACAGACCTGTTTCAGAAATCTGTTAAACGGGTCAGTTTCAATGTTAGAAATTGCACCCACTGTGATCGGACTGCTTATGGCAGCCCGTCTGCTTGTAAGCTCTTAATTTAACTTAATTTAACTGTAAAGTCACAGGAACTTCGTCATTGTAGTGATTGTTTGTTGGGTTGATAGATATTTTTTTTGATTATCAATTTCCGTAGTTGGAGGCTCGACATTTTTTTTTTTTTTTTTTTTTTTTTTGAATTTATTCGAGTAACATCGCACACACAAATCAGGCAGATCCAATGAATGCGAGCCATACTTTTACAGTGCTGAGGGTGTACTCTGCCTTTTCATTTAGGTAACAGGGAATGGCTCCAGTGGTTCGGAACATGCTTGAATGGATGCAAGTTGATGAGCTTCTTGCTAATGAGAAAACAAGTCCGCAAACAATTAACAACTTCTTGATGACTTTATGCACAACAAGAACAACATGGCACCTTTAAGAACTACTATCAATTCTTCTCTTGTTAAAATCAGCTGTAGCTATAAACACCCAGAACTCAGTCATGCCCTTCAGTTTCTGATCACGATCACCAGATTGCCAAGTCTCTTATTTGACGTACAGTTGTGGGCTCCAGTGGGTCCGTTAAAATAATGGTCTGCTTCATGTTGATGTTGATATCCTGCTGGTCGTGTTTAACGTCTCGTCTCGTCACACAATGCCATTTCTTTTAAATGTGATTTCAAGATCAGTCTGGTGGTGTTTTGTTGTTGTTGTTGTTGTCTGGAATCACTATTTTCCTTAAACATCATAATATTCCTACTTTGCTGTTCTTTTCCTGATCACACATACAGGTACTTGGTGTCTCAGACGGCTTCTTATCCCTCATGACCGACAGTGGGAACGTGAGAGATGACCTTAAAATGCCAGAAGGGGATCTCAGCAAGGAAATTGAGAGCAAAATTGATAATGACGAAGTCTTCGTGGTGAGTTGGATAAAATGTTTTTCTTTCTTTTGTTTTTTTGAGATGTGCATGCTTTAATTGGGGAGGGGGGGACTCATGTTCAAATGCAAAAGTTACATATATCAACTTTGAAAGAAAAATAATCTCAACATCATTTCAATGGAATGTCTGTGGCTCAGTAGGAATCCTACATTTAAGTGACTTAATTTAATCTAAAATCAAATCATTTCACCAGGCTTTATTGTAAGATATAATTAATACAGAAAGACGAGCTCGGCGAATTACCCAGCATAATGTAGATAATTGAATCTCTACCCTGTTTGCTTTCTTCCTTCAGGTTTCTGTCCTGAGTGCTCTCGGCGAAGAGCAAGTAGTTGCCGTTAAGACCATGACCACTTGAGAAGAGGACGCCGCTGCAGACCTCACGTTCCTGTCCTCCATCATGGTTCTGAAGCCTCACCAAAGCTCCAGGCCTTCCCCCCACACCCTACCCTGTTTCTCCGCTGAAGTTCAGAGGTCGAGCTCGGCCGGCCTCAATTGTAACTTAATTGTCTGACAGGCGTTGTCCTCAATCAATGAAGTTATCCATCTGCATCCATCACAGTATCATTTTGCAAAGGGAATGATTTTTTTGTTGTTGTTGATGTTGTTTTTTGGGGTGCTGTTCTTGGAACAACCCATCAGTATTCCAGCAAATTCATACCATTCCTGTCAGTTTAGGGGGTTGTCTTTTTTTTTTTATTCCTTCTACTCTGCATTGCATTTATATTCACTTACTGTCTTTCTGGAACATGAAACGTGGCTGTTTTCGGTGGGATGCTGAACCCAACTCGAAATCTCTCTCCAATCTTAACTCATCGCCATCATTCCACGTCCAGCAGGCTCCATGTCTGTTTTGTACCCAGCTCAGAAAATTCAAAAAACACACCTGCAACGATCGTCGCATCTTCACTTTCACTGGCCACAACATTAGGTACACCGTTGGACTTTTTTTTTGTTTTTTGTTTTTTTAACTTAAGAGCTGCCTTCATTCATAGTAGCATTGATCTCGAAAGGTGCTGGAAACATTGATCCGACGTTTAGTTCCATGCGGTCGTGATGACGTCCCACAGATTTATCAGCTCCACATCCGCGATGCAAAGGTGACGTTTTATGGTGAAATCCATGTTTAGTGCGTTTTTGTTGACATTCAAACATCATTCAGTTGGTACTAAAGGGCCCAGAGGTCCACCACCAACCTAAATGGGTGAATCCCTGTTTTTGTGGACACATCCTAAGTGTCTTAATCTAATTCCTTCTGTCTTTATGTCTAAAAACATCCATTGATTATAATCATTTTGCAAACGTAAGAGTTAAAGAGGTGTACGTAACTTTGTGGCCAGTGGCTCTCTGTATCCATATGCACACTTAAATTGGCTTGAATGCACACTTTAGCAGCTATGAATGAATGTAAATACAAACATTATATTGACTGCATATAAGTGCAGATCTCACTGCAAGCTCTATACTATATATAAATATAGCCAGGCCTTCAAAATTGGTCTTTTCCAGCAGGAATCTCTACTTTCTGTAGTCATGAAGCCAAACAGGCCTGAACAGGGACGGTTGGGTGAGGATTTTTTTTTTTTTGTTCTCTCTCTCTCCTCCTCCTTTGCTCGGACAGTTCTTTCACTCGAGGCCTTTACAAGCTGACAGATGTATAGGAAATTACTTTGAACGAACAAAACACTATAACTCATTAAAATAAGAATCTGGTCAAGCAGTATAATCACAACAAACTTCGATCACTTTTGGAATTCCTGGCCCAAAATAATTTAGAGAAAGAAGAAACCACTTATTGGCTCGTGTCACGTAGCCAAATCAAAGTGGCGGTTTCACTGTGAGGAATCGAACACAGCGAGTGTTTACGGATGAGCTTAGTTTTCGGTGGGAGGTGAGTAGTGGAAAATTAAATTTGTGGGTGGTAGGTTTATTAGCCGTCTGAATATTTAAGGGTGGAGTTCAGACTCAAAGGGCTAGCAGCTGGTGGTTTTTGTTTGTGGAAACAATGCGTTACTCTTTACATACACGCTCGCATAATCTGTTGCGAGACGTGAGTTGATGGCAGGAGATTGCAGTGCGTTCTCCAGCCCTGCTGGAGAACTTGCAATGTAAACACGGCCAGGTAGATTTTTTTCTTTTTGTTTTTTTCCCTACCTCTTATTGTAAAATTAAAGCTGAATAGCATGTTCTAAATCTATTAGCAATATATATTTGAAACACTGTAAAGTGAGGTTTTTCTTTGTCGTTTTCTCTCGCTCTCTCTTATTGGACCTTTTCAACCGCGTCTCGACGCCAGTCTGTCAAGACTGGATGCGTTAGGAAGTATTACAACAACCTCTTATGTAGCTGTGGTAAATTACTGTTTCAGAGTTGTCTTACAACAAGTTCTTCCTTTTTTGAGATTCATTTCTGCTACAAAGAGCATAAGTATGCAATACAGCCAGGTCACAGACCCGTGCTTTTCTCAACACGCTCAGTCTCAGCTTGGAATATCTCTCTCTTCAGTAGTTGAAATCTAACCGTTCGTCATGCCACTTAAGGTATTTATGATGTTAAATGTTTGAAGTAATTCAGTTTTGTGCACACAGATTGTAAGACTGACATTGGAAGGTAGTCTCTTTAGCTTTAACAGCAGCCATTGTATAATATTTATTTCCCCAGATTCCAGTCTGAAGGTGTTTTTTTGTTATTGTTTTGCCTCAATGAGAACACCATCGTCGTCCATTGAGTATTATTCACTCATCATTCTCATTAACTGCGGGGGTGACATTTAACTACTCTCCCTCTTCCGGTACTCAGATAGCAGCACTCCGAGCTGGACGCCATGCAGGTGTTGTTGGAACGCCACTGTTCCGTCTTATGTCGGGAATTCCTTTCTTCGATTGGGCAGATTAAAAAGAGCCCACTAACAAAGAATTGCTCTAAAAGCGGCAGCATGTCACAAAGCTTTCGTTGCGTTGTCGTGTGCATGCATCATTCCTTCCGCTTCCATTTAACACTCATTTTATTCTCGGGAGCAATAAGCCAAAGAATGTGTTGAAGAAAAGCTATTTTGGAAAAAAAACAAAGTTAAAGCAGTACTCCTTCAAGCCATATCGGTTCCCCGTTCAGTGCGTCACGATCGACTTTGTTGTCATTCCTTGTTCCATTTGAATGTTTTTGAGCGACTCTGGCCTCCAATATGTAGCACTAATTAGCTCCACGTCAAACCTCTAGAGACGTCTCTCACCTGGAGACGGAAGGGATCTCTAATTCCATTTGAGAAAATGTTTACACTGTAAGGGAGACGGCCCTGCCCTTGTTACCCAAAAAGAAAAAGAAAAGAAAAAAGACTGGTCAATGTGGTGGGGGCAGTTTTTCTCAGGGCGCTAAACTGAGTGTTAGATGTGTTACTTTGTGTCATCAGTAATGATTCAGATCACAAGCATGTTTTATTAATCCATTGTTCTCGAACCTAAACTATACCGGTGTTGGAATATGTTATATTCTGAGATTTTTTTTTTCTTTTCTGATTTCTGACAAGTCTCAGAAAAAAAAAGAGCTTGTAGTTTTTTCTTTTTTCTTTTTAAATTGGGATGGTTTCATTTGTCTTAAAGGTGGTTTCTTTGTGTGTTTGGAGCGCAGGAATCAACGTAGGAAATGGGTTAATCTCAGTGTACCGTATGTCCCTGTGTGTGCTGGAAAGTGGTTTGAGGGCATTTTCCAGCTTTGCTCCGTCACTGTGTCCAGAGGGAAATCCTCTGCAGCATATAACTTCATGGGCTTCTTTGTTTTCTTACTCTAATGTATGGCTGCTGTCTTGAGAGAAAAACAAAACAAAACAGAAAACTGATTTAATTCTTGTTTTTGTTGTATTTACAAAATAAAGATTATTCAGATGTTACTGGCTACAAGAAAATGCAACAGCTGTTCTCTTGTTTTCAAACTGGCAAACACTTCATTGTAAGTCATTACAATAAAGTATTTTGTCTTCGTTGTCCAGCGTAATAACACTATTGAGCACAGGAGTCACTGATGAGTGGCTCAAGTCTGAAAGTCTTCTCAGGAGCCTGGCACGCTGTATTCAAACATACATTTCATCTAATTAGACTTATGTAGTCCTATTACCCTTATTAAAATGAATTAATGGCATTGGTGTCATGACAGTATTAACCAGCTCTACTGAATGTAGAGAAAGTTTTTAAAAAGATTAATGCAAGCAAAGAAAATAAACAAAAATTGAGTCCAATATAGAATAAACTTAAAAAAAAAAAAAAAAAAAATTTAAAACCTGATTTTCATAGTGGAAATAACCTTTAGGTGATATAAAGCAAGACTGTGCTGAAATGGTGATGGTAGGGGGAAAAAGTAAATCCAGACGAATCTGAAGTAAGTGATTATATTGTTGGGTGGAGGAAAATATTTGGTCAATTTTCCATCAAATTTGCAGGATATTTTCTTATCAGGAAAATTGGACTGCTCACCTTTGGTATTTATATGCAAAACCTAAAAATAAAATTCAATGAGAATGAGAAAATACAAAGTTCGATTGGGTGGAATATATACCTGTCCTTCCTGTATTTAAACTAAGAGCTTCAGTACAGTGTGGGGGGATAAGTATTTGATACCCTGCTGTTTTAATAAGATTTCCTACTTAAGAAGAATTGAGAGTTCTGTATTTTTGATAGCAGGTAACCTTAAAAACAAATCCAGAAAATCACTTTGTGTGATTTTTATACCATTTTGCATTTTATCCCAAGTATATGATCCCCTACCAATCAGCAAGAACTGTCTCACAGACCTGAGTGCTTCTCAAAAGTCACTCCTTACTTGTATTAATTGCACCTGTTTGCACACCTGTCCACACTCAGCCAATCAGCTGCAGCCTCTCCAGCGTGGCAGACACCAAGAAGCTGGATCAAGACACCAGAGACAGAACTGGACCTGCACAGGGCTGCATGAGCCACACGACAACAAGCAAGAAGCTTGGTGAGAAGGGAACGTTGTAGATTTCTTTCTTTCTTTCTTTGTTTTTAATTTTTTTTATTTTTTTGTGGTCTTGGACAGGGTATTCTTCTTCTTCTACCTGCAATAGAAATTACTATCCTCTCTATTATTTGTAAGTGGATACTTATTTTACTCGCTACAAGCCTGCAAATGACCCACCTTTGATATTTTTTATGGCTTTACATGACGCTATAGGATTGTTTTAATATTTAGATTGTGTTCTGCTCTGGATATTTCATGGGAGGTTCAACCAGAATTTCAAAGTCCACATTTTAATCTTAGCATGAACCTTCACCAGCTGCTCAGTAGAGGTCAGTAAAACATTGCTTTTGGTTTCTGCGCTTTTGAAGTTGTTCTTGGATCATCTGTCTGTCTTTGTGAGATTCTCAGTATCTAAGCCTGGAAATAATTTGCTTTTTGTCACCTTTTGAGTGGTTAAGAGCAAAAAAACTTTGGTTAGACTCTTTAGTCAATATTTTTCTTATGCTGCAGATGGACAATTCACTTGTTTTGCTCGAGTACTGAGAAATTATGTCAAATGGATGTTTTCATGGTTGGTTATGTAATTTTGAAGATGCTTACACACACACACACTCTCTGTTGGGAATCCCCACCAGCCCAAGCAAACCCATTGATACTCTGTGGCCATAACACGAAGCTTCCAGTAAAAGTTTTTCCCTGAGATACGCTGAACTCTTTCAAGGCGCACATGGAGAGCAGAGCGGGGATTATGGAAGGGGTTGGCTGAGGTTTATAGATTGTTCCGCCGCCTCCAAACCTGTTTATTCAGACAGAGTACAGCTGGATTCCAGACTGATATCTGGAGGAGATGAACCGGTTTCAAACAATGAGGGATCCGATAGAGACTGAGGGCAGAGGGACTGGTATCTTATGGCAGGGGGAGTACACACACTAGATATCAGTGTTGGGGAGGGTCAGCTGTAGAAAGGGCCATTATGTAACTGAAGGACCCATTTCTCAAAACAGCTTGAGATGGAGAGAGAGGAGAGATCAAAGCGTCAGCGGTGAACTATGTGCTTTTATCAAGACTGTCTGGGATAATGTGTGTTTGTGTGACAGAGATGGCAGAAAATATATCACGACAATCGGTTGAATAAATGTACTTTAGCACATTCAGGTCCTTTTTTATGTATAGAAACTTTCAGCCTTACATGTCCAGATCATTAATATACTTAACCACAACAGTGCCAGTGTTGATATAACCCTTGTGGAGACTCTGGTGGGTGAAAAATCAGTCCTATAAATCCAGTCATGTTCAAGATGCGATGACTTTCTGTGGTGATCGCTGTAAAAGGGAGCAGACAATCAGCTGTTGCACATGGAGGCTGTGTCCTGATGGGATCCAGAGGAGATTAGAGAAGAGTGATAACTAGAAGTTCTTCACATGAAGTGAAGAACTGACTCCTCAAACTGAAGGAACGTGCTGTTTAAATACACACCAGAGCGTATAAATTATATCAGGACTGGTTTTTTCAGCAGTGAGCTGCTAAACATGTTTAAAACTGTTTTTAATAGTGGAACAACCGTTACAGATCTTCCCTTGAAAGTGAGACGACGTAAAATATTTTCATATGAACCATGTTCAGAAAATCTCATGTGAAGTTTGAAGAACTAAGGAAATTCTTCTGCTTTTCCTGATCACTGTCAAATATGACTCTCACAAACCTTCAGATGTGACTCTTGAGCTTGTTGAAATGAATTATTGGAATAACTTTGAACCTGTTGTTGGACAAAGCCTCCATGAGACGGGTCAGGTTCAGTCTTGACTTGTGGAGGACCAGGGTGTGTTGTGCGGGTGCTGCTCTTGAAGATAAGTGAAGTTATAGAATCCAGGTTTTGGGTGAAGGAAGAGTTCATCTTCGGCCTCTGACTGGATATGAAGGACTGATGGAGGACAGGAGAGGATTTCATGGCCCTCCTTTCATGTGTTCATTCCCACTGAGAACAGAGCAGTGGGGAGGACTCCTGCGTCTGTATGGGGGGAGGGGGTGTGTGTAGAACACCAGAACCCTCTTATGATGTGGTAATGGGGATGGCAAAGATGTCTTTGTTCCTGCCAGACGTTTTTTCACTGAGGATGGAAATCTGCAGCCTCCACGCCCAGCATGCTGTCTCGTACATTAATCATGTGAACACGCTGATCCTTCAGTTTCTGCTTCACCTTTACGTCACTTTTAATGACCGTGGCTGCAGGTAACACTGCAGACGTTTCGCGCAAAAGACATTATTTGTCTCAGTGCTGCAGGTCGAGATGCATTCGGCGTTGAAATGCCAGCCTTTGCACATTTGCAAAGGGCTGTGATTGAGACCAGAAGGCCAGGGGAGTGTGCTTGTTTCAGAAATAGTTATGCTAACAAATGCATTCATTTGAGAATGAGCCTCACAGCGTGAACTTTCTATTTTCGCACACGAGGTTCTGAACACTCGCACTGCTGTGAGGATCCCTCTGTCTTTGAAAGGCAGGACCCTCCAAGGAAGTGACCCTCCCCGACCTTATGAGCAAAAAATGTGTCGGCGTTGTTTCAGTCAGAACAAAAGATATCTCATGTGTCCCGCCTCTTCTGTGAAACTATTTTAATGACTGTACAGTGAACGTCACATGAGTAACAGAACATGCTGCTCTGAAAAGTGACGAACAAACGAGTCAGGAAACGCCATGATTCACAGTTCCTCTACAACAGACACTGAGATGTTCCGATCTTTTAGATAACTCACATTGTAACACAGTGGGACATTTACCTGAGTCAGAATGACTTTTTACCTACTAAAACAAATTATGTCAATTAAGAATAATGTAGAGAATTTTTAAACTGAACTTGTCATAGACTTTTCTGTGAAGAACTGACTCATTCATAAGAATGAATGCTTCTGGATAACGTCCATCTTCTCTATCAACTGCATGAGTTTAGACTGCAGAAGGAAGAACATGCAAACTGCACACAGAAAGTTCAGCAACGAACCATAGCCGTATAAACACAGCGAAATAAAAAGCGCAGCAGGTTTGAAGAGCAAAGAAGTGGTGAAGATTCTTTTCGGACTTGCTGCGGAGCTTCTGTTTTTCTGCCCCGTCTTTTTTGATTGAATGGCGTTTGAGCCCCCAGTCGAGCTCTGGGTAAATGCGGCGTGTTGTTTCTGGCCACCTGCTCCCCTCTGGCACTGCTTTGAACTTCCGCGTGTGTGTGTGTGTGGACGACCCGCGACGTATGCATGTATATTTGTAAGGGCAGTTAGCAGACTAGTAGTTGGAATGTTGAAAGGTTGTGTCCAACATCTGGAGGCTGACTCCAGCGGGACCGGGGAGCAGAGCCGGTGGGCCGGGCCCCGCCTGATTCAAACCAGATGAGCAGAGCCTCTCATGGCCCAGGAATGAAAACACTACCGTTTGTAATTCATCTGGCAAAATTCAACATCAGTTTGTTTTCGTTTTTTGTGCACAGTTTACTTTATTACATGAGAGTCAATATTTAAGAATCATGTCATTAACAGGATTGTTTTAAGATCATTCTCAGCAGCTCCTCACGTGGCTTGCTGTAAATCCAGGCACCGTTTTGCTGAATGAAGTGGTTTTAAAGTGCGGGGGGGGCATAATGTGGAGACATAATGCGAACTTGCAAGATTTTTATGCCAAAGTGGCAACACTTCCGTCAGCCCGCCGCTTTATTCTGTTCGAAAGGCTGAAATGAAGTCTTCAGTCCAGTGAGGGGTGAGGTTACCAGTTAAAGAAACCGAAAATTAAGGGTTGAACAGCTGTGAGTCAAAGCATTCTCAGCAGTTAGCAACCTTTTCCTGAAATGTTTTCGATGCTTATGTTATCACTCATATGAATTTGAAAAGACAGATGTTGCTCAAGTGCCTGACGGAAGTTCCTGAGGCGAGGCCGTCGCACCAATAAACAGGTGTCTGACTCCTCTTCTCCCATTCTTATCAGTTTCCAGGACACAGCAGGACCCACCCGGCAGCTGCTGACTGGAAATATGACATAAGGAATAATAACAACAACAACAACAAAACCTTTTGTGTGTGTTCCAGCGGTGACGAGGGGGAAGTCTCTTCCGTCAGTATGGTTGGGAGGTTGCTGACAATGTTCCTGTCATGAAAGTCCCAGGTTCTGGATAGAAATTTGCATGCGTCTGTTGTGGAGGTGTGTGGGTATACTCATGGACGGAGGACAAAAACTGGAGAGAGTCATGAATACAGAGAAGTGGATAATATGGAAACCGATTTTTTTTTTTTTTTTTTTTTCTGGCTTTGCAACTACCCTCCAGCGCCGATGGGGAGAGATGAGATCGAGTTCAAGATGCATTTCACATTTGATCCAAAAATAAAATGAGTTCTGTGTCCTTAAAATACTTCCAGTTCCACCTCGGGTGTGAGCGAGTGTGTGAACGAACGCCGCTCACTGTGCCCGGAAAACAATCTCAAGGACACACAGGGAGAGTCTCTCTGCCGGAGTGTTGTTTTTCTGATGAAGTCCCCATTTTCTCCAGGCTGTTTATGAAACGACTCACCCCTGTTTTGTCTCACCTCCGAGGAGAGCGCGATGAGAAAATGGGTCTGCCGCTGATGCAGATGTCCTATCTCTGTTTGTGGAAGTGACAGATAATGGCGACTAACGCCGTGCAATCCTCCCACCTCAGATAATCAGCATGCCTGGATTGCCCCGCTGTTGAACCGACTTAATCTATGAAGAATGATCACAGAGGAACCGAATTGTGATTTTACCCAAGACACGTTGGAGTAGCATTCCGAGAATACGATGGGTACAACGTGTTACTTGCATCAATGACAAAAGTCCGTTTATGCACTGACTTTACAAAAACAGTGCAGAAATGAGTCAGTGGGTATGTAATGTGCTGCATATGGTCTGTGGTTCTGTGTTTGTGGACTGAGGACTGGGAGCGGTTACAAAAACACTGTTACCCAGAATACAGTTCTCCTGGATCACAGGTTACAGCTCCAGGGGGTCGTGGGATAGGCCCGGGCCACAGCAGGGAGCGGATGAACCTGACAGTGACTCCCAAAGTGTGTGAGTGTGTGTGTTCAGAGGAGACTGATGTAAGTGACTTCATGGTAAACCAGAACAAGCTGTTTTCTACCAAATGTTTTAATAACAGCCTCTCCAGTTCAGACCTGTGCGCTATGTGTGCATATCGAACAATAATGTCACGACATAAAAATGCACCTGGAGGCCAGTGGAAAGTCTGTCACCTGCCTCTCCAGATGACTGTTGTCCAAACATTTGAGGCCATGTTGGAATAAAGCCAGAGAAAAGAGGAACGGTCACAGACGCATGCAGATTCATGCATTCACAAGCAAAGGTTTGAATGGTCGACGTGTTAAGCACACTTAAGTCGGGCACCAATTGAAGTTGCACCAAAGCTACTATCAATGAGTTTTAAGTAGTGAGTTCTGCAGGCCATCATAATGATCTGAGGCATTTCATTTCAATGTAAAAGTATTATAGACTGAACTGAAACAGCTTTCAGTTACTGGTGAATGTGTATTGCTGTTTTCCTACACCAGGTGGTGCCATAAGGTCTAAGAAAAAGCAAATACTGCCCATATGAGCCACACTAGCAAACACAACAGCCATCTGGGAATATTTAATGTAGAAAAGAGAATTATGAGGTTACAGGAATAGTAGCAGCAGTACATATCAAAGCACCAGGCAATATATGTAATCTTACAGGGCACCCAATGCAACAAAACAGCCAATGTTTTAATGCATTTTACTTTAAGACACACAAGGAGTCATTTTGCCACTAATCTGTGGAATTCATTCCATTCACGTTTTCCCCACATGACCCTAAACTCACCTCTTCACTTCATTTTTTTTTTTACTCTTTGCTTTGTTTTTCTTTTTTTTCTTTTTTTTTCAATTTGACAATTTTCATGATGCTCACAATCCTCCTCTTCTTCTGCAGTTATTCTGCCAAATCCCTTCTCCTCTCCCTTATTGTCATGTGTAATGCTCTCCGCTCTCTTCTCTCCTCCACACCCTCTTTAGCGTTTCGGCTCCTCACATCTGGGATGCACCTGTCATGGTGAGAAGTCGGTTTTCCCACAGGACGCTCTCCTCCCTCTGAAGTTAAAAAGCCCACTGACCATTTATTGAATGTAAATATTTACCTGCACGAGTTCGAAGGCTCTGGATCTGCGGCTCGCCTTTGAGCTAAAGATTTCACTGCAGTCTCAGATTGTGCCGTTTCACTGGGATAAATATAGTGCATTATAGAGTGCACATAAAATAACAGCAGGTTTTAGATTTGTAGGAAGGAAAAAAAACTTTTTAGAACTGTGTGTTCGTTGGAAACAAAGTGAGTCAGAATGTGGGAGTGTGAGGTGGACTGTCTCTGACAGTTTATCAGCTGATCAATTTAAATAATTTGTAACAGCTCTACACACACACAACTATTTTCTGTTTAGGAGTAGTGTGTTTTTTTCACCTTGATTCGATAACTCATGAATAATTTGAACCTCACAGTATTCTGCATTCATTCACACCAAAAGGCTAAATGTAGTAAGAGCTCACAAAATGCCAAAAATGTGAGTAGTGCTTTTAGTTGATTCTGCAAAAACCAAACATGCAGTCTTACTGTGAAAAAGTGAAAACGTCTACACTAATGCTGTGTGGTTATCTTGGCTCAGGGTGTAGCCGATCATCCAGAAAGAGCCTTCCTATGAACTGCAGCAACTTAATGACTGCAGCAGAAGTTATGCTGCCGCCTACTCAGAGGTGGATCCAGAGAATGTTTGGGACAGAATGTTGCACAGGAGGTGTTATGAAAGAGAAGGGCCACTGTCTTCTCTCTATAACTTGACCACTAATTTGTAAAATGTTATTTTCTTTGTATATTTATTGCAATCCAGAGTAGCTTACCTTTTTTTTTTTTTTCTACTGTCAATATTAGCTTGGAAACATCCCTTTGGCTAGATTGTTTTCTTCGACATCTGCTTCTTCATTACAGTGAACACCTGTGGGAAATTCACAAACATGGAGCAAAGAGCCTGTCGCCATCCCAGTGTTTAATTCCGTTTTTCTGTGATTTCATGTTGTCTGGTGTCTCTCCTCTGTGTATTTCTAAAATGCTGTCCCCTTCTGTGAACTTTCCTTCTCTTTGTTGTCCGTTCAGCTGACTGGATCAGGGTCGGCGACTGGAGGAAGGATGTGATGTGAACTCTGACACACAATTAAAACTAGGAGACCATGAGCATGCATTAAAATGAATGAGAGGGATTTCAAATATTGATACCAAAACCATAACCTGCCTGATCACATTCCCTTAATTGTTCTCAGTAATTATTAGCATTAACTTTAAAATGTTTTAAATTCCTAAACCTGTTCAAACCCTCGTCTCATTGTATTGGATTAGATTGTTTGCTCTACACTTCAGCACTCTTCTGGTGTGTTAGTCCTACTGGGGTTCCTGTGTTTGTTTTGTCGACTGAAATCGCGTCAAAGTTTCAAATAGAAAATGTGTGCTCCCATTTTATTTTGTGTTTATGGGATTTGGCTGCTCTCAGTGTGATAGCCTGGATCATCCCTGAAGCTGCTCTGAATCATTGTTTCCAAAGCCCGTTGCCGTGGCAGCGAGAGGACGGACCGGACCAAAACACCGCCTCATAAATCTGCACCTAAAAGAGAACTGCCCCGCCGTCTGTGCGTGTGTGTGAGTGTGTGTGTGTGAGTGTGTGTTGAGAATTCAACCTTAAGTTCAATGACTATATTTCATTGCTGATTTGCTAACGATGGACGGACTGCTGCACGCGCCCGGTGGATTGAACTGACAGCGCCGAGTGACGTCAGTCGTGAAAGAACTGGCCTATTGATCTGCAGTGAGAATCATTACAATGTCTTTTCCGTTTTCCCGATGTCTTCAGTAGCAGATAAGAGAAGGTAACGGGGAGGAATGGCTCCAGTACGTTGTCTCTACAAACCACCGCCGGGGCTTTGTTCTCTGAATGGAAAGATCCAACAAGAGACGTCTAACGATGACCAAGACCAACTGCCTCCTCTGACCCCGTCTGCCCCTGCTCACAATGGATGAGGTGAAAGTGGCACGTTGATTGGAAACCTGCTCTCTGCCTCCTCCATTGTTCAGTTGCCAATTTGTCTGCATCCAATAATAAACATCACTTAGAGTGTGTGAACTGCGAGCCAGAAAGCGGGCTCTCCCGTGATCAATGGCAAACACGAGGGAGGGCGGCGTAACAATCGAAGACGCACATTCAAAGGTCGCCATTCTGATGAGGTCGACGCCTCTTTCCCTTTCCCCCCCCCCCCACAGTGGTGGAAAACTACTGGTGTGGGAGCCACAGGGGAATTACAAATAAATGTGATGCGTGTTATTATGCTGGAGCATCTGATTTGTTTTACTTTAGTTTCTTCTCAAATTAATGAGTCGTTTTAATGAGCTTCTGTACATACTGTACATCAAATATTTTCATTTACATAAAGGTTCAAGCCATCAAAAGTGCATGTGCGTGTGGTAATTAATTTGGTATTAATTAGTTTAAAACCATCTCTCATTAAAGTTTCAAACCAAGAATTTGGCTTAAATGTAAGATTACTCGAGACCAAATACAAGATGTAATCTTAGAAAGATTAGGTTTCTAGAAAAGGCCATTAATTCAACATTCATGCAGCTGCCGTCTTCAGATGATCTCAAAATATGTCAAAGATAAATTTCAGATCAAAGGCTTTCCTTTTTTCTGACAAAGCAGTTTTTCTACTTGGAAAACGTACCGAGTACGACGGGCTCTTAGATTTATGCTTCACTGGTCAAATTTTCCAAACTGTTTTTACTTGTGGATTTACAAGGGGGAAAACCTTTCAGGAAAAGGGTGGCGGCAACGGTCTGGCTAAAGTGACACCATCCCCCGCAACTGTTTTCACTGATGGTAAAATTCCCGAGCCGTAACAGAGCCTGTAATATTTCTCAACACTATCCAGTGTGGGGTACCTTTCATGAACAGGTATTAGGTAGGAAGATCGATACCTGAAAATGATTTGGACCGTTTACTGCGCATGTTTAACTCCCTGCTTCCTGTATGTCCAAGGATAGACTTCAAAATGTTGTTTCTGGTCTCCGACTCACTTGTAGACGAGATCATAAAAAAGCCAGAAGACTCGGACCATCTAGAGCAGCTTGGCTCGGTGTTGGTTTCTCTTCTCTCCACCTGCGGATTATATCCTCTGAATATCTGAGGTCAGCTTAAAGGTCCCGAGACTACATTTGGCATCATAAGTTGTACGTTCATATCTGCATCAAAAGACCTTAAAACTGATGAAATCTCATAAACTTTGCAGTCATGCAGGTAGCTATTTTAAACCAGAGCTAAAATCAGGATTAAGCGGGTTCTTATGGTCAAAGCCTTGCTGCAGTTTTGTAGATTAACTGGTGTCTGATTTAATTATATTTGAACAGACAAGAGTAATGAATAATCTAAATGGGATGTAATGAACGTATAAATGAGAAATTCCATATCCCTCTGAGAGAGTAGGTGTGAAAATGGAGATTTTACATGATTAATGGAAATAGGACTTGATTTGTCTCGATGGATGAATGAATAGGACCAAAAATTGGTTTAAACACAAATGTTAGGAAACATCACAAGATTTGAATGACTCTTTTGGGGAACCACGGAGGATTCTCACTTACATGAATAAGAAAGAAAAACGGGCACTGCAGCAGGGAAGAAGCTGAATAAAGAATAGCTGTACTTGTGCAATCTTTGCTCTCTTTTAGCTACAATTAACTTTATTAAATCTCAATGTTGAGCCAACAAAGCACTCACTGAATTTCATTGCAAGATTTGGCGTGAGAGGAGAGCGCGTTGCAGGCGGTGTGGGAGATTTATTGAGAACAAGACAGAATGGATGTGAGGATGAAAGGAAGTGCTGAGATGAGAGAGGGGGTCTGAGAAAGAAGGGAGGATGTCAAAGGGGCTCGACTTCTGCTGCGTGAGACACATAATTGAGTTAATAGACATCAGACATATCATGGTAGGAAAATGTAAAGCATGCCAGGCCACTGACTTTGAGAAAAAGAGGGTCTCTGTGCTGAAGAAACACACTCTTCTGAGAGAATTATCATATTTGTAGCCAAATCTCTGACTGTAAGTCAGAGGATTTTGGCGTGGAGTGGAACCTTTTTGAGCAAGGTAAGCATTTAGCATGGCTAATTCTGTTTGGAGAGCAGGGCTGTCTTTCCTTGCTTTGTGTGTTTGTGGAACAGGGCGTGCGTGTGCGCAACCGTGTGTGTGTGTGTGTGTGTGTGTGTGTGTGTTTGTGCGCATGCTTATCTCAACTTGCTCTCCATGATCATGACACTCAAATTCAAAACATGTTTTTCACTACTGTGTACAGGACATTCATGAAAGGGAGAAAGAGAAGGGGGTGGAGATGGCTCTCTCTCTCTCTTACACACACACACACACACACACACACACACACACACACACACACACACACACACACACACACTGTGGTTGCCAGTTAGATCACACAGTGTAGCAGTGGTCTTGCTTACTTTGGCCCCTGCGTCTCTGTCTTTGTTATCCCTCTCTCCATCCCTTCGCTTGGTCCATCTTCTCCTCGCCCAGAGTTCTGACTGCCTCCTCGGCGTGATCAAAGACTGACCCCCTCCCCGTGCACGCTCATTTTTACCATACCACACGGCAACACAAGTCTGCGCGGCCCTCCCATGACTCCCACTCAGTCTGTCCACAGATTAAACGTATAATATTCATTAATGCAGTTAAAGGTTCTGAAGTGCTCTCGCTGGCTTTGTCCCAGGTCTTTATCTTACAGACTCATTAATCCCTGGACATGGCGAAGACTTTCATTTTAAGCATTCTTTCTCTTTTCATGTCTGATGCATGTAGCTGGGCCATACGACAGCGTAGTGGCTGAAGCGTTCTGGCCTCATCCTCGGTTCAGATCCACTCCTGGGAGCTTCCTGTGCCGACCGTTCATGCGCTCGCCGTGTCTCTCCGCCTCCATACGCCGTCAGCTGCGATCAATTCAAGCTGTCTGTGACCCTGAGTTGGACAAAGTCACTTAGTGCATCCATCCATCTGTCTTCTATGTAGCAGGAGAGGATAACAGGACCCAGGCGGGCACAGTCTATGAAGAGTTCTGCTCAATCCACAGCTAAATCCATGATTTGTGTATGATTTTAGTTAATTAACTGAATATTTGAGTTAATTTTGCCCCAGAAACCAACTTCTAGGTGACTGTGTGAAATAAAACCTTGCTGAAAATCAAATTCTCACCATCTGTTCTGCAGTGCGCTCAGACTCTTGAAGCCATCCCTCAGTATCCCTGCTGCACTCTTACTATCCTATTTACATTTATTATAGTTTCTCCAGCCGCCGTGTGCTCTCCAGGCCCACAACAGCTGTATGCCTTTAATGTGAAATGTCTCGGGGTAATGTTAGTGCTGATATACCGACGCCCTGATAAGAAAACATCGAGTTGATTTAGAGGCTGTTTTACAGGCTGACACATTAATTACTTCAAATTAAAAGGAAAAAAAACTTTGCTGGATTTAGTGTTTAGCAGTAAAATATGAATTATGCCACGCTGTTTGAACGATTGCTTTTTCATGATGCTTATGAACGAAAACATAAGGTTTGACAGTATTTTAAACAGGCATGAGCCACACAACACTGCAAAGCATAAAGACGGATAAAAACCCTGCAGATTATTTAGAAGACAATAAATGGTACAGGATTTAAAATATGATTATGAAGTTTGATTTTTAAGTAAATATGGAACGAAAGCATATCAGTCCTTTATTATCAAATAGAGCTCTTTAAGTGAGTGATTTGGATGAATAAATATTTCACACTCCCACTTCAACTCCCAACCAGCAGGACCTTCACAACAAACCAAGCTACTATCCCTCTCATTTTCTAATTGTGTCTCCTATGAGAGTAATTAAAAACAAATGAAGAGCTTGAACTATGTAAAATATTGAAACAATCCAAATTCCAAACTGTAGACCTTTTTTTCTTTATATTTTAGAACTTTTTTGCACCAAAGCTCAAATTCTCGTGTCTGGTGCTTCAGTAAAAACTAGCTTTGAACAGATTCAGATTGTTTTCTTGCAAAGATGAATTATTGCACATCCTCTTAGCCGCTTTCTGATCAGGGTTATTGCCCTCAGTGGCGTTGCATCATGGTTTAGTGTTTTTAAAGTCTGGCAATTATAGAAGGCCATTTTATGAGCATAAATCAGATTAAGCAATACATAGGAAGCACGTATAAGCTTCTACAATGATGCTTTGAAAGTTTTCCTAAAAGACTCTTCAATGAAATGAACTCAGTGTTAGAAGCAGAAATATGCTTCATTCCCTCATGAGGTCTCACAAAAGAAAAAGAAAACGTTACTAAGCTAATACAGTAAATTGGAGGGCGATCCTGATAAGCAGTCCTGAGATCCAGCTCCCTGCTGCAGCTTAATAAAGCGTCTTTGTGTGCAGACCGTGTGTGTGTGAGGAATTTAGCACTCAGCAGAGGTGATAGCATCTGAACTTGGCAGACATTATCCTGCGCTTGTCCACTTTGTGTCTGACTGAATCATTGCCGTGCGAGTGTATTTTGAAGATCTCCTGATACATTTACATGCGGCTCTAAGTGTGTTTCTGGTTTAAGTGAGTGCACGTAAATAAATCACATATAGATGTTTATTTTCTGCGTGTGTGTGTGTGTGGTTGTTGGCAGAGCGTGTGCTGTGCTAGCATGAACCTCAGTGGCTTTACGATGTATATCAAGCAGCCGCTCGCCAAAGATCAGAAATAGAGCCGTTATTCTTGCGATGCTGAAGCTGTGAGATTGTTTTACAAACGTGCGCCCACACACACACATGCACTCACACGTGGACATATCTACCGCTCAATGTTTCCAGCTTATTCCTCCTCTCTTCATACATTCCTTAATGTGCGGTGACCTTTCCTCCGAGAGGTCAGATAACATCTCGGGGGATGTACTCTGCCGACAGACTTTCCCCTGAGTTGTTGACTTAGCAGCAATAATTGGTTTGAATTGAACTTCGTGGAAGCGTTTCGCGAGAAGCTATTCACCGCAGGTTGGAAGCTCGGGGATTTCGCTTCTCCAATATTTTGGCGTTACTCCCTGCCTCAAGGCTTTGAAAAGGAGGAGGCACGGCCGAGCATGCATGGCAGACCCTGACATTTTTCTCAAAGTTTTGAACTATATCTGCGATAAACAACATCATGATCTCTGTCCTGGTGAGTCTTTTCAAAGATAAGCGCCAATCATAAAAACAACCCTTCTTTCCTTTCATTGCCGAAAAGTCAACAGACACTGTGCTTGGTATCCAAAAACAGCAAATTCTTAGCGAAACGCACACACACACACACACAGACCCACACACACTGCAACTGCAAAGCATGTCTCAATCATTGTAAGCTGATCCTTGTCATCTGGTTCTGGTTTAGATAGAGTCCACTTCAAGACTGATCTGATCTCGGTTCACCCGGTGGTGTTTCTCTTCCTCCACAGCCTTTGTGACTCACTCGCTCGCTCGCTGCTTTTCTAGCTGTACATTACACCCGCAAAATGTTTACACCGGTAGTGGGAGTGGAAAGGGATATTTCCTGCGTGCTCTTCTCACTTGTGACCCTGCGTCCCAATATGTTAATCATTTCCTGCTGTATAATCCAATGAAACGGTTGAGTTCACTGGCTTATTAGATTAGGGAGGACATACTGGTTTCCACACTGAGGGGAGCGACAGCAGGACTGGATCCAGACTCAATTCAGAGGGAGAAATAACAAAGAAAGAAATGTAAATACATTCTCGACATGTCAATAGGAGCAAATTAAGGAATGGGCAGAACTTGTCTGGTGTGTTTTTTAGAGAATTGGGATCCATTTTTCAGCTGTTTCACTCGTGACCCTTGACTCACAGTGCCGCAAAAACAGCCCCTAAATTTCTACCTCCTGTCCGACTGAACCTGAAGGAGTTCCACTCCTAATGAAGCCCCCCATCCAGGAATGGACATGGAGGTCATACCTGACGACGTGAGATGGCACCGCAGTAACGAGCAGCAGCTGCTGAGACTTCCGGACTCTTACCGAAAAATGTTTGAAATGAGCAACCTGGGCGGAGAGGTTATTACTCACTACAGTGAGCCGGAGAATCGCCCCATTTTCTTAGCAGTAAATTCTCTCCTTTCACTTCTCCTTCGTCCTCTCCTCTCTGAGTTATTGCGCTTCCCTTCTCCTCCTCAACTCCAGCTAAATAACTTCACATCATCATTTATTCATGTGCTGTCGGCTGCAGCGGGACGTGATTGGCCTGTTGTCTGTTTCTGGTGGTTAAAGCTCTGTCACGTCTCCTCGGGCCTCGGTGTGTATTTCTCATCCGTCCTCGCCGAGCTTCGCTTCGAGTCTTCACACCGGCAGAAGCGCACCGACAGCGAGCGCTGAAGTGGATGAAAGACGACATGAAACAAAAAGATTTAAGGGCGAACATAAATAAAATTGGAGGCAGGAGTGAGAGTGGTTGAACTAGAAATAGAAAGAAAGAAAAAAAAAATCGGTGTTTGCTGTCTGGGTTGAGTCTTTGTAATGAGATCCTGACAGCTCTGTTTGTTCTCCAGCTCTGCACCTGGCTGGGGAGCCGGGATGCAGGCCTGAGAGGCAGATGTTGATTGAGCCTTTCTCTTTTGTGTCGTACTGCATGTGTTTGTGCTTCAGCATGAAAGAGGAGTCCTTAAGCTTTGCTAAATGTTTTAAAGCTAATGCGCTGACGGTCTTGGTGAGACAACAGAGTGTGCGTCTGTGTGTGGGTTTGGTGATACAGATGTGTGTTTGCTTTAGTCTTAAACCTCTCATTCACTTCCCTGATGACAACAAACACACAGCAATCACAGCAGCACCGAGGCGGATAGAGTTTATAATTTGTGTTTGAAGGAGACACAAAGATATTTCTTGAAAGATGGAAAAATTATATTGATCGTGGGACATAAACTTTTAAGTAAATTTTTCATACATCAGAGCTGTTTTCTTGGTATTTAATGTATTTAGCTACATGCTAACCGCTGTAATGATTAGGATTGCTAGCAGGGATCTTCTGGGTTTTCGCTGTAAAAGTGTCTAGAAATGTCTGTGTTGTTATTGGCACTACATAAATAAAGCTGAATTGAATTGAATAACACACAGTGAATACAGCAGCATAAAGGGTATCTAAATTAGAAAAAGTAGCATCTGAATAGTTTGAAAAGCAGTTGACTTTTTAATCAAATGAATTGGAAATGTTGAATTAAATCCAAATAGTTTTAGTGTTACATGTATGTGCATGCAAATACTGAAACGCACAAAAATGGATTTTTAAAAAACAAAAATCTGATCAAGAACAGTCCAGGCTGGATTGACTTTGCTCTACCAGCTAATTATGGAGGTACCAACTAAGATTATGTCAAAATGACTGAGAAGTGATGGGAAAATACATAGAAAGAATGACAAGTATAGTAGCAATTGGAGAGAGACAGCTGGAAAACGAAGACGAGAAAGAAGAGAAAATACAAGCATAGTAAAAAAAGAGAGAGAGAAAGGTAAGACACTCAAGCAGGCAGTTTCTTTGAACAATTCAATATTCAATGTAATTGTATTTCACCAAGAATGGCCTGTGGCGTGAAGTAAATATATAGCCGTGTAAAACTTGAGTAAGTAAAGTCTCTAATCATTACCATTGGGCTAATGAGCATAATTACCCAGAATTATTTCTATAATTGAATAAATAGGTTTTTAATTGAGTCGCATGGTGTTTAAACGCTTATTCCTTATTGAAAATATTCATGACACAAATGTGAGCAAATCAGTTTTCTTCTCATCGTATTATATTACGTCTGGTTGTGAGGGAAGTTTAGATAAATTGCAATAAACTTTTCACTGGAAAAGTTTACTTTGTTCCTTTGCCGAGGAAACAAGGAAATAAGGATGATAAAAGTTCTTCTCAAGGTGAAAGTGTGTCTTTGCTGTCACAAAATCACAGGCTGTTGACATTTTATTTCCTCCCACAGGGAAGGAAAATGTTAAAACAGTGATAAGGTTGTTTTGTTTTAACTCGCATCCTCACCAGTGCTGACAACAGTGTTTACATGATGCAGTCTTTCCTGTGTCTTCTGTTTCCAACACAAGCTTTAAAGAACAAAACTATACGATAACGCACACCTTTATTTATGTAAATTTCACCTGTCGTGTTCCCTCCAGGTTATAAAGCGATGTCGACACACAAACCGAACCGGCATGCCTGGAGGTGCAGTGCAGCTGATACAGCCGCGGCACACAGAGGATATGAGAGCAGCTGTCCTGCAGTAAAATGACCCAGCAGATAAGAGGATATTGCTGGGCTGTTTGAGGATGAACGCTGGCCGCGACTTTCATGGTCTAGTTAGACGTTTTCATTTGATATTGACCGTTGCTGAACAAAATGATTTACTACTAACATACTGATCACACTGCCATAAGACACAGAGACGTTAATGCTGGACAGGTGACTCTGAACTTGTTTGGGAGAAGGTGGCGATAGTGGAAGACATATTTACACTGGACATCCATGTTGCTCTTCAACAGCTTATACAGACCTTAAAGTACCAAAGGAAGAGCAGGTTGTGTAAGAAGAAATGCTTGAAGCATCAATTTGAATATTTCTGTAACTGAATTATCTGATGATGTTTCCAAAACCATCTCTGATTTCCTACAAAAAAGTGTTCCTTCTGCGTACGTACGTGTGTGCGTATTTGCATGCGTGTGTGTTCACGTGGCAGATGTAGAGGACATGGTTCCATCGACCAGGGTAAACAGCGGATGAGTCACGACTTGCCCTGGGCGGATTTCATTAATGGATGGCATCTATCTTTATCTTTATCTGAAGACAAAATCAAATGCACAAGAGGGATGAATGAGGAGCTTAATAATAACGTCGGAAAAAGGAACAGAAGATTTGCAGGTTGCAAAACCGGACAAGGATCATTCTAAATATAATAATTTTAAAATAAAAAAGCAAGCTGTGTTGGCAGAGTCTGGACATTTTCATAAAGCAAACATCCTCCAGCTCTATGGTTATGTGCAAGTATGCTTGAGATGAAGAGCAGAGAGACGTCAGAGCTGAAGAAAATATCAAGGCAAAGAAATAAAGAGTGCAGGAGGAGAGCAGGCCAGTCAATTTCCCCGAGGTTGCGCTCGTAAATTATTGTTTCTGGCTGTAGCTTCCAACTGCAGCGAACACACAAGCTCTCAGACACCGAGAGCCGCGCATCCTCGACAGCTTGACTTTGCAAATTCAACGAAAATAATGAAACACTGCGGTCTGATATTAAAAAGTGACGCGTTTCTCATCGTGCTTGTTGTTTTTTTCTCCACTGCTTTGGTCTCACGTAGCTGCATGCAGGAAGTGGCGGTGTGCTGGTTTTAAATGAATTACACTGTTGAGCCAAGAGATTAAACACATGACAGTACAGGGATATAAACAGACACACACACACACACACACACACACACACACACACACACGCGCGTATAATACACATGCTGGCAGTTATATTTGGTTTTGCTTCCATGGGAAACTAATAAGCTGGAATGTAACTCAGTTATATTACGTGTGTTGGACTTCTAACTGTATATTAGCTGCCTCCGGCTGAAGTGAGCCAAGACCAAAATAAACGTGTACATTGATGTGATCAATAGACGTTTGTCAATGTTTTTTTTGCTGGTTTTATTCATTAAAATGATCTTTATAAAAGTACTTGAGTGACGGTCACTCAAACAGTTTTAGAAAAAAATAGAAATGCCTCGCTTGAGTGAATAAACAAAAAGTTTGGGGGATTTTTGTCATCTGAACAGTAAAACATTAACAAAACTGAAAGATTAAGTTGTTGCACAATCAATACAGTTGATCACTTCCTGATTATGAAGGTGTAAATCACTCATCCAATGTTCAAAAATGACTTGTAACAATAGATTTTATTCAGATGCTGAACATAATTCAAAAAAACATCCTGTAACTGGAATGTTTTCCAGTTAAATGTTCCACTTAATGTTTTCTCAATTAAAAAGCTCATCTTCCTTGAAAAATAATTATACTTTCACTTATGCACGCTTGTACATGTATTCAATTAAAAAAACACACACACACACTCAGTTTCCATGGTTACCCAATCTGCTCTGCAGAATTCAGTGTATTACTGATCGCCTGCATGTCTGAATGTTGACAGCATTTACAATGAACCTGACCTCACACACACACACACACACGCGCGCGCACGCACGCACGCACGCACGCACGCACACACAGTGAGCACAAATCATGTATGCACGCACTGGCTGAGGTGGTACTGAAATGACTCCTCCGCTTGATCAAACTCAGACCAAAATAAAATGTCAAGAACTCATCAGCGTCAGGAAATGAGGCCACGGATTTCATATGGAAATATTAAAGTTTCATCCAGCAGCAAGAGTCGTCTGCAAGAACAAATCTGAGATGATTTCATCTGGGGGGGGAGAGACGTACAAAGTACATCAGGAATATGTAGGTCTGGGCACAGATGTGAAACTGCAAGATGGAGAACGATGAGCGGATCGGAGAATGAAGTCTGAGAGGAATGTGAGACAAGGAAGCTGTAATTTAATGAAGTGATCATCTGATACTGCAGAGGTGTGTAGAGCACACATAAAGATTTTTATTTGAAGCCATCTCTATAAAGTACATCCGCACTATTCAAAGTTTGGTGAATATTTATAGATGTTCCAGAATATTACTGGACGATTTTTTTTTTCCGTGCTGTGAGCACCTTCCTCTGAAGAATCTCAGAAAAATCAGTTTCTAACTGAGTGTTTTGTGAATGAACTGTGAAGTGACACATGCAAAGGGATGTGTTGTAAGTCTCAATGTACACACACACACACTCATGTTCATATCTACAGCCAGGTTAACAGTCACCAGTCAGCCTCAAAATGATACCTTTGTACTGTATGCATGGAGAAAACACACAAAAATCCCCAAAGCCGGTTCCGCTGCACTCCGTGAAGCAGATCACACATCCTTTTATCTATCGACCAACCTAAAATTTCAAAACGCCGAATCATATAAAATCAATGTGGCACTGAATGTGTGGAAGAGAGTAATTCCACAATTCAATACCGCAAATCACTTTATTGCCAAAAGATCTCTGCAATCATTTTCTAACTCGAGTAAAGTATTTCAGGAACAAATCTACAGATTTTCTTGGCACGGATCTTGAATCCTCTGTGTTTGTGGCATTTACAGAGGTGAGCAGTCAGGAAAGTGTCAAACTGAATTAAACTACTGGAGCCAGCTTGAGTTGGGAGCACAGTGGGGTGTTAATCACCTCTGAAGCAAACACTCCCCATACGGACACACAAATAACCAAAAACACAACGTATAAACACTCATCAATACGCTTTCACCTTCATGAAGCCTGAACGTGAACATACAGTTGGGCTGGAATGTTTTCAGCAGTACAGTTTGTTTGTGTGTGCCTGCTGTGCTGCTGTGTGCGCGTGTGTGTGTGTGTGTGTGCAGCCGCTGAGCTGGCGCACCGGCGGAGGCCGTCGTTAATGACCCCATGCCTGGAGCGAACACCTGTGGGAATGTACAACCTCAAAAGCGCTGCTGAGGATCAGGGAACGGGAGCCGCCATGCCTCAAAGAGACTCCAGAAACCATGGCATTAACTCAGCGCTGCCAATTAGCAGCCTGAGCCTCTCCGGGTTTCGCCTTTTTGCAGACTGAGTCAGTGGAAAATTACATTTCCACAGGCTTAACCAGGTTTATTTTAGCTCGCTCAGGTGTCAGCTGAGAAGGCAGTCAGACAATCGAGCTCCGTGAGAACCACAATCGAATCAATAAGATATTTCAAAGCAACCTTTATGGTCTTCAGTGGCCAAACATTATCTGAAGGTCGACTTATGCTAATAGATGCTTCTTCCTAAAAGAATAATTGGATGTATTTTGGTAGTATCTTCCTCATGTTCCTGCTTGTTCACTAATACCTTACGCCAGTTGTTATTGTCGGATGATCTGTGATCAGATTTGTTTATTTCTGATTCGTGTTTGGCTGTGATTCTGAGATGATTGTCCTGCCCTGCCCTCATCTCCCTCTGTGCTGCGTCTCCTATGATGCATGAAAGATGTTCGCTGTGAGCTGATAGTCTCTGCCTGGTGTATATAAATGTCTGGTCTGCAGTCTGGTCTGCACCGGTTCCCTCTCTTGTTAGCCGCTGCATCAAAGTGGCAACAGAGAACACAGATCTGTGCAGCCAGACGGGGTCGTGGATTTTCGCACGGCCGCTGACAGCCTGCAATCATTTTCTGACAGCGTCAGAAATCACTCGGTGGTGGACTCGCTGCACCACACAGCTGCTGCTGTGCAGGGAATTCTACATTAAACCATCATGAAGCATGAGAGCATGACTCAGATCAACCCTGGATTCCCTGACGATGGTTGCCTGATAAACTTTGAGTTTGCGGTATAAAATGCACAGAAACTTGATATTGCGTGCACACATGATGAGGACTGAGTCTGACAGGGGCAAGAAATAACATGCGCTACACGTGTTTGCCCTTAGGTATGTGGAATACGAAATATCAAGCATGTGTTCACTTATTCATAACACACAACACAAATCACAAAGTCTGAAAACTACTGAGTCTGTTTTTCATGCACTTGAAAAGCCCAGGCTTCAGCAGAGACGCTGCTATGCCAACGACAACACTGCCAAGTGTGTCGTGTTATGAACTTATTCCACTGCTGGAACTGTACGATTTATAGTCTTCTAAAGTGTTTTAACAGCTTTGTCATTTCTCTCGGTGTTTTTGTGCTTCTTGACCACATCCCGGGATTTTCTCTGTCTGAACCTCCGGCTTATTGATCTGGGCTCCCGTGACTCAGCTCTTCATAAACCCTCTCCTCTGTGCATTTATTCTTGGTGTTTTAAAATCCCAGCGATATTTTCACTTCACTGTAATGTGGGAATATCGATTTCAGTGACAGGGGCATTCGGCAACCTTCTTAGCTTCATGTGAAAATCAAGCCAGAGGTGTGGAACTGTGGCTCTCGGCCGGAGGACAGGGGCGATGAGGGCATGAGGACCGGTGAGCGAACGAGCAGCTGAGTTTCGGATGTCTTGCAGTTTGAGGACTTGGGATGATGAGCCGGAGAGGATGCTGCTGCAGCGGTGGAGTCTGGAGGTAATGAGGGCTTGAATCACGGCCTCAGCAGGAAACTGATGGATGGAGTACAGCCGTGTTTTCCAGGTGGAAAACTGGTGATTCGCTTGACTTCCAGTGAGAGATTGTTGCCAATAATAGCAAGGCTGTGGATGAGGAGGAAGTACCGTCGTCAGCGAGGAAGGAAGTTTGAGCGTATTCGACGATATGACCATGATGTCTGAATTTTTAATGTTAAGTTTGACTGCCGACGGGATTTGATTTTGGTTTAACAGTATGAGAGAGGAGCAGGAGGGTGGGGTTAAGGATTTTTCTTGAAACGTGGAGCTGTGACAGTGCCAACATGTCTGCGGATAATATTACAAATCAGTTATCAAGTAGTACTTTAACTGGATGGATTAAATTTATTTTACAGCTTTAGAATGATCAAAAAATGTAGCATAAGTAAGAGTTTCTGCAGTTTGTGAGTAGATGGTCATGGATGCCACTGTAATCACTAGATGGGAAAATTCATGAGAAATTCAGCAGTGACAGGATAAAACAGTCCAGTATTCTGACCCAGGACGAATCCGTAAATGAACAGGAAAGTGGATATTAATTCAGTTTGAATATATTAAATATCTTTCAGGGGCAATTTCTTTAGCTTTGACATTTTAATGGTTGTGTTGAAAAAAAAAATCTAAACTACAAATTTAATTATTAGTAATTGGTTGTGTAATTTCATAAATGTCAGACAAAGCACAAGTATTTTCATGTCTGTAAAAGTTATATTTAAACATGCTGTTGTTTACCAAAATAAAGCTTAAATAGGAAGCTCCTGCTCTGTTTCCTGGACTGGATGTGGGAAAGAAGAGATCCTGAGTGAACACAGATATAAAGGTGATAACATTATTCTGTTTTATGGTTCTTTTTCTATAGACATAGTTAACAGCCAAGCTGCTAAATAAATACATTTCTAAGCTCAATCTTTCCCTCATTTTCAGCTCAATCTCTCTGTATTCACATTTTCATTTGTCTTAAGGTTTTTCCTCTGTCAAAATTCCTTAATTTCAATACTTTGGTTCTTTCTTTTCTTGGCTTTGCACTTTGCCTCCTCCGTCTCAGCTTCCGTCTACCCAGAGGGGAGAGAAAGACTACTTAAGGAAACTTTGTTGAATAATACATGATTGTTAGAACGAAGCCGAGGAGGTTGACATGGATGGAGGAGAGACTACTGAGCTGGATCGAGAGTTTTGATAGCGTGAGAGTATGGAGCATTTATTATGATGAGCTATGAGCTGGTAGGTTGTTTCAGAAGGCGAGTATGGCTTTAAATAAATCTATTAGAGCCAAATGGGAAAACTCTTTAAAGCACGCATTCATTTTCAGAGGCGCACGCCGTCTCAAATCCATCAGCACGAGCAATGTGTTAGTGGTTATTTCTCACTTTGGCATGAGAGGAACAAGCATTGACCCCAGTCTTATCTGACATTTCAGGAAGCAAGATGTGTATGTATGAGCGTCCGTTTATGCAGGTTTTGATCTGACAGACATGAGGGGGTCAGTCCTTCCCTGTAGCCCGGTGAACTCATCAGACAGTGCTGAATTATGGGTAGTGGCACTTTGGTCCCCCAGCTGTCTGACTGCTTAGGGCGCAGTTATAGTGAGTCATTTTTCTCTCTCTCTCTCTCTTTGTCTGTCACTCTCTCTCTCTCTCTCTCTCTCTCTCTCTCTCGCTCACATACACATACACACACACACACACACACACACACACACACACACACACAAATACATCACAGGCACTCCTATACTAACATAGCACAGCCTCTGGACTGCAGGGCAGCTGACATTTAACAGTGGAGGGAAAAGCTGTGAGGGGAAAAAAGGAGCTGTAGCCATGATTGTATCGTGTGCATCAGAGGAGCAATTGCAGCAAATAACACACTCATTTGTATTTACTGTAGTAAAATGGCACACTGTCAAAGATTTAAGGTTACACATTTTAAAAATATCAGGAAAAAAAGCTGTCTGCACCATCTCATTGTTCTATTTTAATGATGTGTTGTGATTAGCATTGATATTACCGGGTGGTGTAGTGGGTCGCGCTCGCCTTGCAGTGCGAACATGGTTTAGGCTCAGGCTAGGGGGGCCTTACTATGAACAGTATACACGTTCTCTCTGCACCGTAGCGAATATTCTCCAGCTTCCTCTCACAGTTCAAAACATGGTGAGTCCACCCCGAGTCCTGCAATATTCAGCTGGGATCAGAAACAGCCGACTGTGACCCTGCGTGATGCTGGATTAGCGAGCAGATCAAATGCTGTTTAGTGCCTTGTTTACTAATAGATGCTAATGAATGCTAACAACACTGCAGAGAAACACCATTTTAAATTCTGTTCTCATATTTTATTTCATTTTTTAAATTTTGATAAGCTTTCTTTCTCTAGTAAGAGAAGTTAAGCTGCACAGTGTTCATGTAGAGGTCTCTGGGTTCTTATTCACTTCATTTGTTAAGATCAGTAGAGATAACAGTACATCAAGCTCTTCCTAGAAATCTTTTTGGAGTAAACGAAAGACTCCGATGGAGATACTTCAGGCTAAAAGGTTATTCATATCGGAACTTATGTACTACTAATGTCTATGTCTGTCTCTCACTGGCACCACACACACTGACACAAACAAAGAAGCTGACAAAATAGGTTGTCTATGGCAAATAACATGGCAGTCCACTGAATATTTGATCAGAGACCAGTGCAGCTTTAATAATTTAGCAACAGGTCTTTGGATTACTCTCGCTCTCTCACTGTCACTACCCTTAAAACTGTGTCATATTGGCATCAGTGCAGTTCCGACAGATGTCTTAAAACCACTGGATTTGTGGAAAATGCCACATAATCAGGGAATGAAGAGCCCAACTGAATCTGATGGGTCCTTTGCAGCAGGGAGGGGTAAGTGTTGCTCCATCTGTGTGTGGCAATTTCACGTATTGATTTTGTCCCTAATGAAGCAATATACAGGCAAATTACATGCTCAAGAGGAAAATATTGCATGTAAACTGGTCAATTACACACTGTAAACAAAATAGGACAAAACAAACGCAATGTTCTGGATGTTTTTCTATTGTATGTAAAGCTCATATTAAGGGTTCGTGTCTCTTCAGGCTTCATCTTTTAATAAGCTCCATTTTTGCATTGCACTACTTCATACATTAAGATAAATGAAATAAGCAAGTTGCTATGGCAATAACATTTACAACCCTCTCATTGACATTATCTACTTCACCGCATACCATAATAAGACACGTCAAAAAATATACATGATTAAATCAGGGATGTCAACTCTCATGTATGAGACAGAAAATGATGTTATTAGCTACAAACCCAGCACTGCACATTTAAATTCAGCATCAGCGAGGAGCAGACTAACTCTGAAATAATGACACTTTATGGTTTTTGGCTTGACTCGCTCCTAAAACATGTGGTATCTAACTGATGCTTCGGAAATCAACCATGAGAAAGAATGCAGTGATTGCTGATAAGAACAGCAATTTTGTGATTTAATGTTCACCGTTGGGCAGCGGTTTGCATTCTCGCTTCACAGTGAGAAAGACGTGGGTTAAAGTACCAGCTGGGCATTTCTGTGTGGAGTTTGCATGTTCTTCCTGTGTGTGCATGGTACTCCAGTTTCCTTCCACAGTCCAAAAACATGCACGTCAGGTTAACTGGTGTTCCTTGTTGTGAGTGTGTCTGGTTGTCTATTATGGATGGATTAATGTTATAATTCCCACTTTTAATGGGTCACTGCTGCAGGAATCAGCCAAAACGCACCATGTACAAATAAAAAGGGGGGAAAAAATCCATCCCCTAACACATACCCCCTTTCGGTTTATTGGAAAACTGCAACATCATGAGGGCCATCTAAAAAAAAAAAACAAAAAAAAACTAAACTATACGGACCTTGTGGTCTTTTTGGTTAAATGGTTGCCAATATAGCCCTGATGTCCGCTCAGCTCGATGTCTCCTGGCCGGCTGGGAAACAAACCGCTTGAATAATACACGGAGCGCGCGGTCGGTCACATGTCGTGCAGCGGGCTCGTGAATGATTTAAAGCTTTTACATCATCAGCCTCACCTCCCTCCTCCCTCCTCCCTCCCCCCTCCCCCCTCCTCCCTCTGTCTCCCACTGATGCGCGGCGCAGCCCGGAGATGCTGCTGCTGATGCTGGCGACCGACTGCAGCATCCGACATGGGCATCCTGTGATCCGGCCGTGCCACAGTGAGTGTTTTTTTTTTTTTTTTTTTTCCCCTCGCGCCACTTCTCTCCTCTCTTCTCCTTCTCCTTATGTTAAACTTGATCAAACCCCGCTTATCATTATTATGTCGCTTATCACAGCCCCACTTCTGCTCCTCGCTCTCCTCCCTTCATTGTTGTCTTCCTTTGTGCAGTTCTCTCTCTCTCTCTCTCTCTCTCTCGTGCGCGATGGCGCATAACGCGGCGGAAACCGTGCGTACTCGTAAAGGTACCGCTCGGCGACACCCCGGCGTGGAGGGGAAATGTCGGGAATCGATCACCCTCCCTTCCTTTTATTTATACGCCTCACCTTAACAGTCCTTGAGTGAGACGGGAGCAGAGTTTTTTTTTAGGGCGGGTTTGGCTTCTCCCACCGGGGCAGAGCTGCGGCGGGTACCGCTCGGAGGGGCGGCGGGGACCCGGCCCGGGGTGGGACGGCTTGTTTAGTGCTCGGTGCAGGTGAGACCTTGGAGTTATGGTGCTGGTGTGCGTTGTCCAGGTGTGTCAGGCTGAGAGAGGGGTAGAAAGTGGGATGCCATCCGGGGAAATATTGTGCTTTTGCTCGGAGCAATGGAGAGAAAAGGAAGCTTTGATGGAAGAGCGTCCCTTTGGCTTTATGCTGTAGTCTCAAGAGGTACTGTCTTCCAGAGTGATATCATCTTTCTAATAATCAAACAGCCTAATGTCAGAATATCTATCTATCTATCTATCTATCTATCGCTTGTGTGGACAAGAGTACTCAGACATTGAAAGCCTCAAGCTGTGGAACTGGGCTAATCCCTAATGGCATGGTCAGACTCTCTCTCTCTCTCTCTCTCTCTCTCTCTCGCTCTCTCTCTCTCTCTCTCTCTCTCCCTCTCTCTCTCTCTCTCTCTCCACCATAAGTCAGGTCTTGTTGTCTCTGGTTTCTCTTTCCCATCCTCACTTGCGATGATGTGCTGTCCGTGGTGCTGAAAACAGCCTTCAACACTCTGCTCAGTAATACACTCCAGCTGGACAACCCGTTGGCGCTCAACAAGTGCCTATTGATGACCATGAAGAAAGTTAATCAGAAATAAACACAGAGCTTGTGTTTGAAGTGCATATTTTTGAGTCTGGGCTTATTGGTTGTCTAAGAATCAAGGATTTGATATTCATTTTTGACTAAAATGTCCCATAGGTGTGAAAGTGAGTGTGCTTGTTTGTGTTTGCTCAGTGATAGACCAGTTCAGGGTGCATCCTGCCTTCACCCATCGTCAGCTGTGACGGGCTCCAGCACTGCACTCTTCTAAGTTGTGTAACAGCAAAAAAAGAAAAGCAAGCCCTGTTATATGATTCATTAGGACAACTCTGGAGATTACATCAGCACACGTTTTAGAAGGAGAAATACACAGTGGCAGCCCTTACAAGAGATGGAACCTAAATGTAGCTCCTCAAAACACAATAGTGGGAAATGAATGAAAAATTTCGGACTTTCTGAAATTCATGAATATCTGTCCTCATTCTACATGGTTTCATCTGGAATTAGGTATATTAGAAAACGGGGTCATGTGAGGGACGCCGATGAACTCTGTCTGACATCCGTCTGGGTCAGACGGAGGTTATGTGGTGGACTGGTGTGCTGATGATAATGCAGAAAACAGCAATAAAAAGCAGAACGATTACGTAACTGACAAACTTAGCAACTGCAGTTTGTCTCCAACAATATTCATCTCTCTCTCTCTCTCTCTCTCTCTCTCTCTCTCTCTCTCTCTCTCTCTCTCTCTCTCTCTCTCTCACTCGGCCCTCAAGACATAGAGGACACAGTCACATGTCGGGGTGTTGGATAGGCTTTAGGTGAAGTGGCGCCTTCTGTGACTTCTTACTGATGCCCTTGGATACTATAACTTGGCACAGAATTTAGTTTAGTTTTAGTTAGAAAGGATTTTATGTGTTTTTTCTGGTTATTGTATTCGAGTCAATGCAGGTTAGTAAAAGCCAAGTGGTTTTTAAAAGACGGACACAGTAAAAATGAGACAGAACAAGAAACAACAAGGAATCAGTAAATATGCGAGGCGTTTAAGGTGACTGTGGCTTCGTTAGTCGAGTGTCTCACAACCAGAATGTTGTTGGTTTGATTCCCCTATCCTTGAGCAAGACACTGAACCCCTAACTGCTCCCAGTGTAAAGTGCTTTTGGTTCTGCTCATGCAGCGTGAAAGTGCTATATTGGTGTAGTCCATTTAATATTCTGTGTAATTGAAACTTTTGAAAAGCAAAATGAAGCTGAATTCATTGAGCATTTTCTTAAATGCTTGATGGAAAGAAACAAACAAACAAAAAAAACCATGACAAAATATAAACAGAGGAAGGGCAAAAGTGAAGAGAAATAATGAGAAAACGAACTTTGACCCAAATTTCAAATACAGTATGTAAAAATACATCAAATACAGAAATAAAATAATAGCTACATTAAAGGACCAATCTCAAATACATAAAGAATAATAAATAAATAAACAATAAGCCGTATACTTTAAGCTTTTGTTTTAATATTTCATGCCTTCTTGTAGCCTTCAGCTTTACTGGCAGAGTCACAGAGAGATGACAAGACAAGTGAAATGACTCAACTGGTGGATTTGTAGTGCAGATGCCAGTCAGCTTTCCACCGCTCATGTAACCTCAGTGGATCATCTGCCTGCATTCTTGATCTTGGACCATCTTAGTTCAAGTTCCACTCGTATCCTGTTGGTCAGCGTCACTGGAAGAGGTGTTTCTTGACGCAGTTTAGCCGTTTACATTTGCATCCCAGAGGTTTTGCACAAGGTTTTCCTCCTGATGTAAACCTCACAATCGAGCACAGCGAACATATGTTTATGATGAATGAAGGCCTTGCATCCAGTGGTGTCATTAGTTAACTCCTGATGTGAAACATTGCAGTGAGTCACGCAGCGAGAACTGGTGGACACGCCAACAGAAGCTCTGGTGTTTATGAATGGTTTGCTAGCCCTCAGCAGCCGCTCTCCATCAGACGCTGACGTCAGTGAACCTGCCTGCGCATGAAGGCTAACATAATCAGAACACACACACACACACACACACTGCATCCCCTCCTTTGTCTCTGTCAGCACACACGCACACACACGCACAGGTTAGTATTTTTAACAGGAACTAAAGAGAAGGAAAAATAAGAGGACAAAGGGGAGTGAAAGAGAGACTCTGGAGGGAGAGGAGTGAGTGGGAGGAAGATGGCCTTGATCACTATCATTACAATGTAACCTGATCTCTGTTATGAATTTGTGACTACGTTTGCTTTCCCACAGGTATATCTGTTATTTGCATTAAATAAGTTTTAAACTACCTTGTTTTTCCATGTAACCTTTTTAATTTTACTTTCTGAACTGTCACACAGCAGTTATGCAATTCAATTCAGTTTTATTTATGTCTTGTAGAAATCAGCCCAGATATTTCAAGACGCGTTTACAAAGAAAAACCCGACATTTCCACAAAAGACTGTGGAATTTGCTATACCTTTAAGGTAATGTCTGCAGTATATTGAGAGAGACTTCAATACTTTTTTGAGGAATAATTTAAAAGGTGTCCACAAATATAACTTTCTTTCTTCCAAGGAAATGTGGGTTTATGGTACCCTGTCATTTCCACTGCTGTATGAAACTACAAGTTTTCACTGTATTTAAAATCACAATCATTGCTTTGTTTGTCCTTTGAGTTTGCCCTATTTGGAAAAAAAAAACAATACAATTTCTCATCATTTTTAAAATCTAATATATAGCAAAGCAATGTTTATCTGTTCCCTGGACGGCCCGAGTCTGTCACTTTGAGGAATCAGAAACGACTACATGTGTCAGCAGCTCCAATCAGATGATCCCTCATAGCAGATCTATTTCAGTCTTGTTTTCAGAATGAGGTGGGGTCCAGAGAGAGACATACACAGGCACAGGTAGACAGAAGGATGCACCAGAACACAGAATCAAAGACGAACTGGAAACCGAAATGAAACACTGTACTGAGTATGGCATAAATCAATATTACGACACGCTTACCAGACTTTTTTTTCCCTCGGTGTGATACACTGGTGTAGTTATTACAGCCAATGACACAGCCTCAGTTTTAAACATTCAGTAAAATAAACAGAAGATAATTCAAACTGATTAGAAGTTCAAATCTCAGTGTTCGAACTTTCTAAACTTAAAGCCAGGAGGGATTTGTCTGCAACTGAGGACTGAGATACAATCTAATAAACATGCTAAAGACACTCCATACAATATTTAGATTAGACGCCTACAGTTGGATTTGTTTTTAACTTTTGAATTGTCATAAAATAAAAAATGAAAAAACTTCAGATGAATTAATAAATTACAATAAATTAATAAAGAACGCCAGGCACCTTGTTTGGGAAAGGGCAGATGAAAATAAAAACAAAGCCCCAGAGACTGAGTGGGAGGAGAGGGTTGCACTGTAATCATGTAAAACTCGGTCCACTCGCAGGAGGTCGTTTGAAGGTAATGTGCAAACGCAAGACGAAGACACTCCACTCGTTCGCTGGTAAGTGGCAAAAGATGACAAACAATTCCCCGCTCCGTCAGAGGAGGAGTGGGAGTGAATGGATCTGTAGTTTGGAATCAGAGGAGGAGTGCGGAGGTTAGACGATGAAGAGATGTGATATATTAAGCCTCTTCAGAGACTGCAGAAAGACAGGAGGGCCTGCAGCGCAGGTACAGATTAGCAAATTGGTTACATGGTGATAATATTGGTTGGGAGCTCGCCTGGCTGTACTTCCTTTTCCATTATGTCTGAGTGTTACCAATATTTCACAGCGTTTCTTCTGACGTCCGCCACCGGAATCAATGAGCCAGCTTACGCAGGCCGAGATGAAAAAGCCACGTCTCAGACCAGACATTTCCTGCTCCTACTTGAAAATGAAGTTAGTGTACGTGTGGCGCTAATCCCTGACAGAGCGGGGCGGCCCTGTCGTTTTTCCAAAGCTTAAGGCCACATGGACGGAGATGCCATAGATATGGCTGGTTAAGCTCAGAGCCAAAGGCAATGACACAGTTGTTTTTATTTATCTTGTGGCGTGGAGCCGCAGCCGGTCGGCTTTAATCTTCCGGCCCTCACTGTGCTGCTTTAGAGGATGATAGACGAGGAGGCAGCGGCCCAGACTGAGCCGGGCCGCCTGGCAGGTCAGTCATGCAGAGATATTGCTCTGGACCCCGGGCCGGGCGCCAGCAGAAACTTTGGATAGACCTTGAGTGTAATGACAAGAGCGATGTACTTATTTATGATTCCTTATAAATGAACATGCAGATTAAGAGCAGTCCGGATATTGGCCCGCCGGTTTGTGAATGAGTAAGTCACTGGTCAGACAGCCAAGTGGCAGAGCCACAGAGGCATTCGGATGAGACTGCGACCAGTTTCAAGACACTAAATCCTCGTACATTTTGCCCAGTATCAGTTTTTTTGGCATTCAGAATATTTACAGTGAGTAGTGAGCATCCCAAGTTTCAGGGCCTTTGGGGTTTTCATCATCGTCATCAGCAGTTTATTCACATCAGTTTTTTTTCTTAATGAATCACAACATTAAAACCTAGAAAAGAAAATTGTAGTTACAAGTTGATTGAAAGATGAACAAGCTGATTTAAAAAAAAATTCATTTAGATTTTTTTTTTTAAAGTTGGAAAAGTAACAACTAGATAATTCAAATGTAACCAGAAAAATCCCACGAGATAAGAAACTACACTTTAAAGTGTTTGTATGTGTTATATATCAATTTACTGTACATATGAATATATATCAGTGACGGTTATGTGAGTCTTGTACATAACTGTCAATGAAATTTATGTAAAATCATTTTTTTTTTTATCATTTTGCCTTTAAAAACATGTGAACCCTTAAATGTTAAGTTGCATCTTTGCTTCTATTAGTCTTGCTGTTTTGTAAGTTGATGGTTAATTTACCGTGTTTATTGTCATTTGTGTAGAATGAACCATGAATTGGCAGTACATAGATTCTCATTATAATTCAATTTTTTTATAAATTGAAAAATCAATGTTCATTAAACGGACATATCATGATACGGCTCTCAAGATGCTGCCTGGGATTTATCTTTTTTAACCTTTACTGGTTTTTAAATCAGTTTTATTAAAGTATTCACAGTTCAGATGCTGGTTTCGAATGTGTCCCCCTCTGGAGGGACACGGATCGGTTGTTTCTCAATTACTGTAATTGCTGTTTTCTTTCCCTTTGCACTGCAGTCATGCTGATCCATAGATTACAGACTGATTAGGCAACACAAGGAGGCACTCTGGAATTAAATAATAGACAAAAAGTATCCTGTTTGGCATTGTGATCTGGAGAACTGACAGAAATATCTGCGTACTTGTTGAAATATCCGTCTAAGTATGGGTTGGACAGACGGGGATCGTGTGACTGATGAGTCAGACAATGAAATCAACCTGGCAGGCTGTATTTTCCTTTTTGTGTCAGATTCATTAGACTTGTCAGATTGGGAAGCTGTGGTCACTGAAGCAAGGCACCGAATCAGCCGGACTGTCACCAAAGTCAGCCGAGCAGGAAAAAATGGATTCAGGATTTCCACTTATCCTTTGCGAAGCCGTCCAATTACTGCTAATGTCAGTGGGATTCGTTTGACACTTTCCTTAGGCAATAAATGTGCTTTAAATATTTACAATACACAGTTTTGTTGAGTCATGTCTTGAGTCGAGGCTCAATTTTTGATAAAAGGTATCTGACAGATTTCTATATTTTAAAGAAAATCATGACAAAAAAAAAAAGCAATTAGCAACTAAAAGCCATACTTATAAATTCAGATTGATAATAATTACATGTTTTGGTAAAGAGAATGTCATCCAGACGAGGTGAAATTGCTAATTACAGCGTGCTGCTGTAGTTGTTAGTGCTCTCACCTCTCTGGCTGGAGGCCTTCCTGTGTTTACGTGCTCTCTCTCCTGTGTGTAAAAAGCACAGTTTGAGGTTCGGTGGTGTTTCTAAATTCACCATCGGTCTGTATATGAGTGAGCGTGACGAACCGAAAGCCTTCTCAGTGTCCGTCCGACCTTTGACCTTGAATCAAATCCATTGCCACGTCACCCTTCTTAAATAAAGCAATGAAGAAGATGGATGAATTAAATTCATGATACAAGACCATTGTTATAAAGAGACGTATTTTGAAAGTAACACCGTCTAGCCACGGATGCAGAAGTACAGGAAGTGCAACAATTAACCGGATTTTGATTTTCAAGTGAATAACTTTCATCGAGAGAGGTGACAGCTCCACCTTATGTGGATGTTAAAACACATGCATTTCAAATGTTTTGTCGAGTTTGCAGGTGAAGGAGCTTCGATCACAATAAAACAGGCAACACAAACAGATCCACCCCTCCAGCAATGTGCACCTTATATGTATGAAATCTTGAGCAACAGGTTCTCCTGTGATGTTTTTGATCCAAAAGAACATAAAAAAATAACAGTATTCTGTAGCACCATGCCACGCTCAACAATAAGGCGTGCCTGAATGAAGTTCGATGTAATTTAAAGGGCCTGGCTGTACTATCTATCACAGTGATTGATAATAACACATTATTGAGTTCATAAGATTGGAGTGTGGACTGCAGGGGCTCTAAGCACTGCTGTGTAACACTCCTTTGAGGTTAGTCTCATAAATCTTAACTAGGAGAGGCATTGTTGGAGCCGTACACATACACACATAAATAATGCACTGTAATATTTTCTCTTTAACACGGGCTGCATCTATTGATTTTTCTGTCCGTCTGTGTGTCTATCCAGCCAGCTCGCTATGGAGCTGCTGATCCGGGGATGGATGACTTTTTCCTCTCAAAGCATCGTTTTGCTGTATTAGTAATATTGTTGCAGAGCGGAGGAAAAATCGAGAAAAATAATTTTGCCAAAAAAAAAAAAAAAAAGCCAAATTTCCCTGACTCAGATGTTTTCTTCTTCCTGTGAGAACAAGGCCAGGGCCCAATGCCAGGTCTGGGTTTTTTTTTTTTTTTTTTTTAATGGGGGGCCACACAGCACCGGCCGGTTGCCAGGTCTGCTCTGAGTGAACCAGAAGAGCTCTTAGCTTTATTAAGCCAATGCAGCTCTTACTGTAAAGGCGATGAGAACTCAATCAGGTGTAGTTCATCCAGCGATTGAGACGGAGGCAGGGGGGCGGACACGGAGACGAGCTTAGTCACGGCTGATTAGACACGAGGATGGATGTTCTGACAGCTCTCTTATCTGGAGAGGAAACACTACAGCTAAGATACCAGAGGTGGTGTTGATGATTATAATGACAGAGATTCAACTATTGATCTGTTTCTGGGAGCGGGTAATGGATGTTTGTTTGGGGGTATAATATTGAAGAAAGGTCTTGTTCTAAATTAGATTGCGGCACAAAGCTGCGTTTCGGTAAATACGGCGGCGGCGGATCGCTCACACGCTGGGAGATGACAGCAATTTGTCAGCGCCTCTCACAGCTGTGCTTTTCCTCGCTCCTTTTATTTTTCCTTTTTAATGCAATTGATCACATATATTTCCAATAGCGCTCTGCTTTGTGATGCATTTGTATTGGTATGATTTGTAATTCCAGTCCAATAGAAAGTGTACCGCCTCCGCCCACGTCCAGTTTAATAATTCAGTAGCTTACGTTGCCACTGGTGCTTTACTCGGTGCTCAGTACAGAGGAAAAGAAGAGCAGGACTGCATCTTGTCCTCTGGGCAGGGAGCTGGAGAAGCTGCCTGTATGTAGTGAACTAATGCACCTGCAATGTTTGTGCTTCTTGCATGCAGTTCTCGTGGTGGAAGTACGCATTCAGCAGGCCTGCATGAGATTTCATCATATTTAGCTCCAACATAATGAATGGGCACCGCATTGTGAGGAAATCTGAAAATCTCCTGTGAGCCCCCAGTCGGTGTTACAGATGTTGTCTGACGCACTGATGACGCATTAATCGTTACTGAATGGGCTATCGTGATTCCATTACCCAGGGAGCAGAGAACAACTGAGCAAAGGGCCGATTTCAGAGATTCTAGGACTTGACGCTAAGCTGCGCCAATTGCCTGGTGGCTCCAGAGCAGCATCGATTCACTCATTTAACTGTGGACCAAAAATGAAACGAGCACATTTCCTGAAATGCCAAATTATTCCCCCACCGTAAAAGCTTTTGACTATTAGGTTTAATATCAAAGTAGGGAGTGCGGAATTGTAACAGATTCTTCGTGGGACTCGTCTCATAACCCTGCTTTTTCACAGGTTAAATGGCTTTCTCCATTACGGAGCAGGAGGAGCACCTGCCGCTCGGCATTGTGCTGCGCAGTTTTGTTGATCTTTGACTGTTCAAACAGCAGCAGCAGGTGGTCACTGTCAAAGAAAGTAGCCAGAAAACAATGAAGGTAACAGATGTGATTGGAGATACGGAGAAATGAGAGAGGCGGTTTCCTGTTTGTGTGTCTTTATCACACACGCCGTAACCACAGCAATGCCGACTACGGCGAATTACTTCAGGTTTAGAGTTTTGCTGAATGAGATTAGATTCGTGTGCAGGTTTCAGTGACTCAGATTAAATCTGTGAAGGTCTGCCTGGCCTTTCACACACGCTCTCTGTTATACCCGCACGTTTATTGATGATATCTTTCCGAAAGATCAAAGCTCCGTCCTCTAATGAAAACCAGATTTGCCATTTTTCATTCTGCTCATCTTCTCCACTCTCTCCCCCGACCAGCTCTCTCTCTCCCTACACACACACGCACACGCAAACGCGTACACACACGGTGATTCGGTTGAGTGTTAGTCTCTCAGCGGGAAGGTTGTAGGTTAGGTTTTGCGTCTCCATATGTCAAAATGTCATTACACAAGATGGTAAACCACAAACTGCTCCCAATTGATGGGTGAGCGTGAGCAGTGGTTTAAAGCACTTTGAGGAGAAGCGGTATATCCATTTACCATTTTGCCAACAATAATCTGAGGGAAGCACAGTGGCAGGATTTCAACTTGCGGTATCAAAAGAAACAAGAAATTAAAAGAATCAGTTCAATTTGAACATTTTGATTGAAATATAACACATTGAAATTAAAAGGGGAACTTTATATTGTTTTATCTTCAATGGTTTGGACAAATCGAGATGTGTGTGTGTGTGTGTGTGTGTGTGTGTGTGTGTGTGTCCCACACAGGTAAAACGAGTTGAAACGTGACAATTTCTGGTTCAACCTTTGAATCCAGATCAGTTTTTGTTGCATATTGCATCAGATTATCATGTGAAACACTGCTGACTATTCCTGTCTTTTTTAATAATCACATGGTAATTTACAGTCAGCAGCAGATGAGACAGCAGCTGTGTCTTTTAATTATAATTTAGGCTTGTTGTGGGAAATGACAGCAGCAGACATTATGTGGGACGTGTTCTGCTATTAAGCAGCAGTTTGAACAAGAATGTTAGAGAGAATATCTGTGTTGTTTAAAGTCATCTGCTTGTAAAATACAAAGTGTGCATTTTGGTGATCGGATTTTAGTTTCTGGAATGATTGTCTTCTAGAACCTGGAGTAAGAACTTCCTGCTGAGTTATCAGTCATTGCATCTATATATGTGTGTCTTTAGCATGCACAGTATGCAAGGAGCTACTTCTTTATGTCAGATATTGTAGATATAGCGTGTTTTATCTCAGTTGTGAGACGGATTATTCAAAACAAATCATCTTTCAAGCTCACTGTAACGCTGCAGAGGCTGGCCTCACCTTCCCTGCTTAAACAGGGTAATTGCAGCCGTCGTTTGAGTGCTGAGGGCGATGTGTGTTTTATCCAGTGACTTACGCTCATTGTTCAGAGTGGATGATCAGTGTGAGTTCGCCGCTCTTAAGAGAGCGCGAGTCAGACTATTGCACTTTGCAACAATTGATGTCTGTAACGCGGTGCTGTTTTTTAACCGCGTCCCTCGTGAGGCTGTTACTCACCAGAGGCGCCGTTTGAAGGCGGGAGAAAAGCGCCACAAATCCTCCTCAGCTTGAACTCTTCTTAATTATTGTTCACATTTAGCGTTCTGCGCACAGACGCAGCTTTTGTTTTCCAGACAGGTGAGATTCATCTTCATCCACATGTTTTTGTTTAGCAGTGTTGACTCCACTAACGTTTCTGTTGTAAACTCAAAGGATTTTTTTTTATTCGTGTGCTGCAGTGTGATGTGAAAGAATGTTTTCTAGACATTAAAAAAAATTGCCTTTGTGTTGCTGGAACTGTGAAAGATTTACACAGCTGGAGAAAAATGAGCCAAATAGTTCATTTTAAGGGTAATTTTCTGTTATTATTTTAAATGAGACATAGAAATATCGCTGCGCCAAGTTGTAACACACACTGTGTTTTGGCATGTCTGAATGTGTGATGTCTATATTGCTGCCCAATACAAAATAATAATAATAATAATTAAATATAATAATATAATAATAATTAAAAAGAAAAACTAGGTTCATTCTCATTAATTAATTCACAAAATAACCCAGGAAGCTCAGCATTTGTATTACTTAATTTTCAGGGGTGAAAGTAACAAGTTCTGTGTAGTATTTCAATGATGTATTTTGAAATTCTTTTTTTCCCAAGTGTCCAAGTTCCAACTAAGGTACCATTAACACCACATGACTTTTTTCCACTGTAGTTCAGTTCTGTTTACTGAAGAAATAACTATTCTTTAATACGCTTTATTGTCTGTTAAGGTGTGTGCTTTGCATGGATATTTCATCCAGATAAGATGAATCAAATGCCTCAAATTGTGAATAAATGGCATCAAAAGGTAACTAGTTCTTGATGGGGATTTTCAGAAGATATTTTTGTGTATTCTCCTAAAAACAGTGCTTTCACTCTGATTCAGCACAGTTTTAGTCAGTTTCCATTTTTTTCCACATCTGCTGTAACTTTTGTGACATATTCCCACAAATCTGCATTTTCTCTGTTGTTTAACAGAAAGTTAGAGTTTAATGGAAGTTGCAGACACATGGAGTAATCACAGCCTGTGATTTGCGGATGACGTAACCTTAGATCTAACTGCATCTGTCAACAAATACACACACTTAAAGTCAACTAAAGTAAAGTAAACATACTGAAATACGTTCAAATGTTTAAGGTTCTGTCAGAAAATGAGAAATCGGAGTGGATCGAGTTGAGACAAGTTTTGTGCCAGAGTGTGTACACACGTGTGTGCATGTTTTCAGTACAGCTACCTTCTGTTTAATTCCCTTGAGTGGAATTTTTCCATTAGTATGAGAGCATTTATGCCGTTTCATGTTGGTATCATTTGCTCAAAGAAGCCATTTAGGATCAGTTTTGTTGAGTTTTGGCGGAAGTATATTCCAGCTACACATATTACCTTTCCTCTCTTCTAAACAAAAGAGGATGATTTAGCGTCCGCCGCTGTCGCTAATGAGCTTGGCTACTATAGCAACAGGACCACTGGGAGAGGGCTGCTAATTAACGGCTTCCGCGTTCGGGTTATGCTTCATTTGTGGGCAATTGTGTAAAACATCTCCACCTTTAGGCGCCAGTGTCTTGGCATGTGTTCTCAAAAATAAGCTTTTGTTTCATGAATAATAGGGAGCGGCGTGCTGTGAAATGCTGCAAAAATAAATCTTCCCACCTTTGTCTTCCAGATAATGTTCACTCTTGCCATATGGAGAAAAACTAACATGGCGTACCACTGAATGGGCACAAGCGGCAAGACAAAGGCTGATCCTCTTCTGTTGTTTTGATAAGGAGTAATTCCTCCTCCGCCGGGCTCCGCACAACCGACCGATCGCTCACCCTAAAAGGAAAAAAAAAACCCCACCAGAGCGCCTGTATCTTGCTCTTCTGCCTGACCTTCCGCCCTCAGGATGAGTGGCCTCGCAGGGAAGCTGGACCCTCGCAGGATACAATGGGGCTCGGCGTGGAATACCTTTACGTCCCGCGTCCTGAGGACCAAACCTGTGGAGTCCATGTTGGACTCGGCCATGATGGGCACCAGCTCCCACGGCACCCGACTGGCCCGGGTGCTGTCCACGGTGGACCTGGTGTCGCTGGGCGTGGGCAGCTGCGTCGGCACGGGGATGTATGTGGTCTCGGGGCTGGTGGCGAAGGAGATGGCCGGTCCAGGGGTCATTGTGTCCTTCATTATCGCTGCCGTAGCCTCCATCCTATCAGGTGAGCTGATACCTTTTCTCTTTTGTACCCAGAGTGACAATAACTACAGCTTAAAGGTTACGGCCATTCATATCACCAATAAACCAAGAGTCTTTTAATAACGATGCAATTATAACAAGGGCAAAGACATTACAAGGACAAAGATATAATACGAGAGGCACTCGGGATATCTGAGAACTGCCTTAATGCTCCTATCAATACTTTTAATTCTGACTCACGTGTCTCTTTGCCGCACTGCCCTCTCCATCTGTCCCGAAGGCGTGTGTTACGCAGAGTTCGGCGTGCGTGTGCCTAAGACCACGGGCTCGGCCTACACGTACAGCTACGTGACGGTGGGCGAGTGCGTGGCTTTCTTCATCGGCTGGAACCTCATCCTGGAGTATCTGATCGGCACGGCGGCGGGGGCGTCGGCCCTCAGCAGCATGGCCGACTCGCTGGCCAATCACAGCATCAGCAACTTCATGATTTCACACATCGGGACGCTCAACGGCCTGGGTGAGTGGGGCAGGAAGGGGGGATGTTTCAACTGGGCAAAAAAGTAAGACTTTTCCACCCTTTTTTTATGGCTATAAAAAAGCAGGACTTCTCTTTTTTATTTTTGTTATTACCATATCTTTCATACAGTAATAAAAAAATAAAAAATATCTTACATTTGTGTGATTCCTTTAACATGGTTCTCCAAGTCTGCAGTGAAAATGGATCAGGCTGATGGAGTGTAACACTAGATGACGTGAGTGCATGTGATGTGTGTATCTGGGTGACACTGCCTCGCAGGCTCTTCCTGTTGCCCTCTGACAACCTGGTCACATGACTGAGCAGCTGTTCCTCGTTCTCACGGAAAGTTCCCTTTTCCTGCATGTGATAAAAGGCCGTCCACACCCGCTGGAAAGTGTGGAATTTAGCTTAAAATAAACCTGGATGGTTTCCAGACATGCACAGCCTGGGTTATTGTTAGAATGTGAGTTTTAATCTGTTTGAGCTTCACTCCGAAAAGCTCAAAATCTAATCATGATCCTGCTAACCACTACACCACTGTATGACCTGCTATCAATACCTCTGGAATAGAAATCATTACTCTGTCTCCTGATTATTTACAGTTATGCTTTCTGATTATCTGTCTTCGTACTGATTGCAGAAGGATTGTAAAAGCAACATTCAATTAATGTTTAAGTGATCCATGAAACTCTTGAATTATTTATTTCCTACTTAATGTATTAATCTATTAGAGGAATTCACAACACTCTGTGATCAGATTTTGTTTGTGAAGTTTCTCTGTATTTCATTATACTTCTAATAGTTTTCAGATTTAGGTGATTTTTTTTTTAAATATTTTTGTAGAAATGGTAACATCAGACATTTTCCTCAGGGAGGATTTCCACACTGTGCCCCATGACACACAGCTGTGGTCTTGTGTCAAGTAATGGTAGTATGTTCTAGTGAAATGCCAGAAATCTTAATGTTTTTCACATTCCACATTGGAATCCATGATGAAATCAACTCTCCTCACATGTTATTCAGAGGCGTCGCCCTCATCCCCGGATTTTTACTGCCGCTGCACCCTTCCCATGAATACACATTAATAAATAACACAGTACTGAAAATTCCCGATTCAATTTCTTAAATGTGAGAATTTGTTTGAAGCTTTATACAATTTGGCAAAACTTGAAGGCATCCTGAGCGGTTGATGAGCTTTTTCTGTTCTTTTGTGGCATTTTTTTTTTCCCCTCAGAGCAGTGAATCATCTCATTAAATCTGTAGGTTTAATGATAATCTTCCCTCAAGCGCTCAACCTCGACCCGTGTGTCACCGCTTCAGGCAAAGGAGAGCAGTCGTACCCTGACCTCTTGGCGCTGCTGATCGCCCTGCTGGTGACGGTGATCGTGGCTCTGGGGGTGAAGAACTCGGTGGGCTTCAACAACGTGCTGAACGTCATCAACCTCATCGTGTGGGTGTTCATGATGATCGCCGGGCTCTTCTTCGTCAACGGAGAGAACTGGGACGAGGGGAGGTTTCTGCCCTTCGGCTGGTCGGGGGTATGCACACACACACACACACACACACACACACACACACATAGAAAACATGGCTGCGATACTGTCAGGTGCGTCGGCCATAATCTCTCTCACCTCTCCCCCTCTGCAGGTGATGCAGGGTGCAGCCACTTGTTTCTACGCCTTCATTGGATTTGATATCATTGCCACGACGGGAGAAGAGGCCAAGAGTCCCAACACCTCCATCCCGTACGCCATCACTGCCTCACTCATCACCTGCCTCACTGCCTACGTCTCTGTGAGTTCGCTCAGAAACGACACGAGCAAACACTCCACTAATCAGGTCTTAGGTGTGTTGGAAAACACTTTTAAAACAGTACAAAAATGCAAAATGTCATCCTCCTTACAAAAACTAAACAGGCATCTCTCACAGATGATTAGATATTTTTGGCATGCACGGTGTGCCACTGAAGCGAGATTGTTATTTTGGATCGGTGGCTCGAGTGGTAGAACATTAAATCTTTCTTTTACAAAAAAAAAAAATGTGGGAAGAAGGTTGGCTGTAATCTCAGTACAGTTACTACATTTTTTTTTTTTGTAATTTTTGGAACAAATGTGCGATCTCTTCTTTGATTTATGAACAAAGCCATATTTCACTCCATGTTTCGATCTCCGCCCTGTTTTGTGGTGAAAACGTGAAGATCTATATCTGCTTGATTTATTACTGTTCTTTATCTCCACGGCTGCGTCTTTAAGCGTCCCGTTGTATCAGTTTACTTATGAACACAGAACTATAAATCTACCATAAATGTGAAGTAATCTAATAACAGAAAGAATGAAGACGCTCTTCCTGCACTCCAGCTGTGTGGGCGTGTTTCTCATCTCTGATCTTCACATATGCAGCCTTTAGCCTAATGGGTGCTGGATGGTTGTTGCCATGGGTGCCCGGTAGCAGCAGCCTATCAGAAATGAGAACATTTTCAGCATTGCTTGGGGCAAAGCTTGCATCAACTTCAAAATTTAAAGACTTTTATTTTTTTTCTTCAAATCATTCATTCCTTCGATCTTCCTGTCTCCCAGTCAGACTTAGTCCTCCATATCACCCCGATCCTCTGCTCTACAGTCTATTTTATCTCCCTCTGACTTAATCTCCATCTTTCTTTGATCAGTCTCGCTCTTCAGGCGTCTTCAAATAACTTTCCTGCTCTGTTAAAGATGCTGAAGCCGCTGCCGTTCAAAATGAACACAATGCTTCACACACCTCGGTGTGATGTTGGATTTTTTCTGAACATGCAACAGTGTTTTTTCCATCAGTCTTCGTTCTCACTTTCTTTCTGTGAGCTGTGTAGCAGTGGCTGAAACATTTCTAACAACTGGAAAAGTCAGTTCGTTGGAAATGTAACTGCACATCGCTCTCTAAATCAGGATGGTGGCTGAATGTAGCAGAAGCAGCTCACTTCATGGTTGATACACTGACACTCATGCAGATCTTAACCTAACAATAAATATATTAATGAACTCATAATAGGTAGCAAAATCAAAGCAGATGAGATAAACTATCAACATGCCGACAGATTCTTATAAGGAAATCTAACTTTAATAATTAAGATCATGATCCGTCACACCAGTGATTCCAGGTTCGGTCTGTCATAGTTCTGATGCCGTCAGGAGGACTGAGTGAGTTTAACGTTAATGAAGCGCTCCTTATTTAAACAGATTTGCAGAAAAGTAACCTCTGTAAATCTGGATGAAACAGAAACAACTGTAATCATGTTTTTAATTGTTTTATGGCAGTCAGTCACTAATGTATTCCAACCAAAAGTAGTGATGCTGAAATAACTTGATAACACATTATCCTCAACTCTCCAGTGTCTCTTTGCACTCTGTCCTCAGTGTTTGTGAATTATTGTGTAATTTTCTTGTCGATTCCCTCGAGTTTTCTGTTTATTCATTACACTGTTGTGTTTCTGTTGTCCTCCTTTGGTCCTTCATCTTCGTCTCCTCGTGTCACACACCTGGGTCTTGTTCTTCTGCTCTTCAGTGTGTTTATGGCCACGGACTCCTCCCTTGTTCTGATTAACCCCTTTCTTTATGGTTCCAGATGTGGCTCTTTCTTTCTTTTTTTTTCATTCTTGTCCTTGCCTTCTTTAAAGTTCACTTTTTGTTCTGGATCACTCTTCCTGTAACCCTGACATTTACCGCATAGCTTTTTTCTCACACGCTCTTTAACAGGGCAGTAAGGCAGAGTGTTACCCTGAATGATATATTTCGGAATTCATCAGTCGCTGTGGGTGGTCACATGAAAGCGCAGACGGAAAATTAGCTGACAGTGAGCTGAAGTGGGCAAGCTGGGCTCCGGTTGTGAATCAGCTTTGCTCTCTCAAACAAATACTTTCCCCAGGGACTGGCTTTAGGACTCCCCTCAGATCGGTGTGGTCCCCACCGGCTGCTTCAAACACGCTGTCAACCGGCCCGGACTTGATGAAGGGTTAAAGTGCACCCGGTTACTAGAGAGGACATTGATCTCTCTATCTCCCTCTCTGGACAGAGATAGTCTTTTTTTTTTTTTCATTTCTCACTCTCTGTAAGCTCTCCCTGCAAATCTATCTCTCTGCAGCACAGTGTCTGTGACAGATGGGCCTGCATGATTCAGGAAAAAGGGATCACACACACACACACACACACACACACACACACACACACACACACACACACACACACACACACACACACACACACACATATAGACCATTTCTTCTGCACGTGATGTTATGTGGAGCATTCTAAACACTCTGCATGGTCGAGTTATAAGAGTGTATCTCAAAATGTATCAATATTAAAAGTCTAAATGTTTCAGACCGTTCTACTTCAAGGAGGTTCAACCTTTGTGGGATAATCCTTTTAATACCACTCTGACGCTTGACCTTCGTGGAGTTTTTTCAGGTCGTCCCAAATGACACTAAATATTCAAATACTGCAGCGCTCGAATTAAAACTTCACAATGAGAGCTAATCAGTAGTCCAAGGAATAAACTCGTTCTGTAGCTTTCGGCCACATAAAGATTTTTTTATGGAATTTTTCCTATTAAATTTCGGTTTTTCAAAGATAGATATATTTGTGTTTCCCTTCCAGGTTTCTGTGATTCTGACTCTGATGGTGCCATACAATGAGATTGACGCCGACGCCCCACTGATGGAGATGTTCGCCGTGCACGGCTGTATGTTCGCAAAGTACATTGTGGCGGTCGGATCCATCGCCGGACTCACTGTATCCCTCCTGGGTTCCCTGTTCCCCATGCCCAGGGTCATCTACGCCATGGCAGGGGACGGCCTTCTCTTTAAGTCAGTGCACACAGCTCTGTGTTGTTTTCATGTCATGTAAATCTAGACAATCTGTGTCTGAGTGTGTGGATCTTTTTGTGTGTGTGTGTGTGTGTGTGTGTGTGTGTAGGTTTCTGGCCAACGTGTCTTCCTACACTGAGACCCCCGCTGTAGCCTGTGTGGTGTCGGGCTTCCTGGCCGCCCTGCTGTCCCTCCTGGTCAGTCTGAGAGACCTCATTGAGATGATGTCCATAGGAACCCTGCTGGCTTATACTCTGGTGAGTGGGCGTGAGTGATGGCGAAAACCAGCGTGGAGGCATGCTCACGCGTCTGACTCACAGCATTATGTCACTGTGATACAGACATTTATTCCCAGCATCTTAACCGAAGAGGCCATCTGTTGTCCAGTAACAGTTTATATATTGGCATGAACAGAGTGAAGGTGTGTTTTCCGCACCACAAACGGTCAAGTGTTTTGGTTTTTAAAATAAACATCGTGTGTCTGGTGCTTCTCTACAGGTCAGTCTTTGTGTTCTTCTGCTGCGCTACCAGCCGGAGGGCGACATCCACGGCTTTGTGAACTTTCTCTCCGAGGAGCAGAACAACAAAAAGAAAGAGGGGGTTCTGGCCGAGTGTGAGAAGGACGCCTGCTCGCCGACCAGCGAGGCCGACGAGTACGGAGGGGCGCCCACCAACACCTGCGGGGCCAAAAACCTCCCGTCGCTGGGCGACAACGAGATGCTGATCGGCAAGCCGGATAAAACGGCGTACACCGCCAGCCACCCGAACTACGGCACGGTGGATATGACCACGGGCATCGAGGCAGAGGAGTCGGAAGGCGGGATGTCCCGCCGCCTCAAGAAGCTGATCGGCCCGCGCTATTACACCCTGAGGATCCGACTCGGCCTCCCGGGAAAGATGGACCGGCCGACACAGGCCACAGGGAAAACCGTCACCGTGTGTGTGCTGCTGCTCTTCATCTTTAACTTTATTTTCTGCTCCTTCATCATTTTTGGTGAGAAGAAGTTAAAAAAATCTCTTTCAAACTTCCTGTTTAATGTAGACACACAATCATCCCCTCTGATGGTTTGTTTTCCTTGCTGAAGGAGCGAGCAGTATCGGAGAGGGCCGCTGGTGGGCTCTGCTGCTGTTGATCCTCCTCATCCTCTTCATCGCTCTGCTGATCGTCATCATCCTCCAGCAGCCGGAGAACCCAAAACGGCTGCCCTACATGGCGCCCTGCGTGCCGTTCGTACCTGCTTCGGCCATGCTGGTCAATATCTACCTCATGCTCAAACTGTCCGCCATCACTTGGATACGATTCTCGATCTGGTGCTTCGTGGGTGAGTGAGCGAACTTCACCATCCTCTCCAATCCGAAACGCGCTACACGACGGGATGGCATTATTTCACTGACAGATGGCTGCTGACTGTGTTTTTTTTTTTTACTGTTTTTAATCTGAAACAAAAGGGCTTTTCTTTAGAATGCTCTTAAAAATGACTAATTTGTAATTTTGCCAGTCGACTGAGTAAATTCTTTTATGCGGCCGCGAAACAGGGAAGCCTCATTTTTCTGACATGCACTGCTTCGGTTTAGTCTAATAAAAAACTGTCTTTGTCCTGCTAATTAAATCCTTGATGTCTTTATAGTTTTGAATGCTTTAGACTGATGTTCAGCAGAGATTACTCTGTTTACACACACACAAGTGAGTGTGTATTTAGTCTGTGAGTGGAACTGCTATTCTCTTCTGACTCACTCAGTGGGATGAATCGTCTCTAAGTTTATGGAGAGTTTTACTCTTACTTTCTAAACTTGGTCAAATTAACTGTGCCTGTTTTATAACCTGCTTGTGTGTGTGTATATTCAACGTTTGGGCGACTCTCTCCTCAGGTGTCCTCATCTACTTCGGTTACGGCATGTGGAATAGCACGCTGGAGATCACCGCCAGAGAAAACGAAGTGCACGCCTCCACCTATCAGCGCTACGACCAAGGCGTGGACGAAGGCTTCTGCGGCTTCGAAGACGACTTCTACCCGCCGGCCACCGACGCCTGGGGCGCGCCGGAGGCGGGGTCGGGGCTGACCCCTCCGCCGGAGGCGAAGCCCGAAAGCGACGGGACGCCGTCGAAAGGTGGAGGGAGAACCGTTGCCAATCGTGCCCTCGCGGAGGAGGATCCCATGGATTTCTGAAGGGACAGACTCTTGTGTTGCCCTGAATGTACTGCCTTGTCTGCTGCCTGGGAGAAGGGTGGGGGGGTGGGGGGGGGTGGGGGGGGGGGGGGGGGGTGGGGGGGCAGAGTGTGAGCGCATGGACGGTTGAGTGTGCGCGTGTGTGTCTGTGTGTGTGCATGCATGCATGCATGTGGGTGTGTGTATTTGTTTGTGATTCTAACCCTTGGGCTAGATTGTTTTGTAGCGGTGGAACAGTTTTTCTTTCACTTTACTTTACCAGACGTGGCTCCTCCTCCCACTCCCACACCGACGTGGGCGTCAAGGTCATGAATGTCTCCACAGTCACTTGTTATTCACTTACCGGAGTCTGCATCCCACACACGGAAAGGCCAGATACAAAAACTGCAAATGTAGCAAGAGATAAAATGGCATGTGGGTCACTTTTTTTTTTTAACCGTTTCTGTATCAGAGTTACGGGATACAGGAGAGGAGACGGTGATGAGAAGGGACAGATGAATCAGCACCTCCCTTCGTTTTCTCAACACACACTGACAGGAAGGTGTGAGGCAAGTCCGCGTGACCTGTGTTATTTTCACCAAGAAAACGCCCACACGCAACTGAAAATTAAAAATAATGCGTAGATGTTTCTCCTGAGCCCTAACATCTAGCCCAAGGGACAGCAAAGTGGATTTGGAAAAGGGTGTTGATGTTTTCTGTCACAAATAGTACTTGGACTTTGCTTGCAATAGTGCCTTCATCGATTGTGTGCGTACGTTAGGTTATGATTACGTGTGTTTTATACTTTTATTTTGCCTGTGTCTGTGAGAGGGTGTACGGCGCGTGCACCGAATCTCCACCTCTCCATCGACTCTCGCGTGCGTACTTGAGTTTAAAACGTGGTTTTTTTTCACTCTACATGCGTATTTATTGTTTTACAGTTAGTTTTTTCGTCCCACTCTGCATGTCACTCAGAATCAATTCACCTGCAAGCAAAATAACTGGCGGTGCAGCTGAACACATGCTCGTCACTGGAACAGAAAAGAAGAGGGAGGAGAACAACAGAACAGATTGAATCCAAACTGACAACCTGCAAGTTTTATTGTCAGGGATGTGTCATTATCTCTTCCTTTTCTTTCTTTCTTTTTATTTTTTGCTGTACTTGTGTCTCGCTTGATGAGGATCTTGCTGCTTGGGAATTACTTTTTTAGTTCATTGAATTCAGAAAACTGTCTACAGAAATTTAATCCTTTCTCCTCAAGTAAGAACTCAATTGGGGACTGTGCAAATTTAGAAAAACAAATCTTTGTAAAAAAAATGTATCATTTTCAATCTGGTTTAAGTCGAATCTCATCCCTCGTCTTCATTCACTCCACTCGAATGTTTCCAAAGAAGATGCAGCAGCAGCCGCCGCTCCGCAACCAGGAAGCATTTGAGGTTTATGGCCCTCGCTCAAGTGGTGTTGATTAAGCATCCACACCACAGTATTGGCAATTTTTCCCACCCAAATCCCCTGCCAGTCCATGATTCCAACCAGCAACCTTCCGGTTACAAGCGCCTTTCTTTGAACTCTAGATTTGTGACCCTGATCCCCGTTTCCTCCCCGACTCACATCTTCCAGCTTCCTCTCAGCATTTCTTATTCTCGACTTCCACCACTCCTCTGCTCTTCCAGCTCAGCTCTTCCTTGCTCCATTTGCCGCTTCGCTCTCTCCTTGATTTCCACCGAGCCGTGCCATCACACAGCTACAACTCTCAGTCGGCGATAGAGCCGGGGTCGGGTTTCAGTCAGGATTTGTAACAGCAATCTGTTCATGGCCTGTCGATCCATTAGCTCTTTTTTTTTCCCACCCTGAGGGTGTCTGCTGTCGCTGCTCACGCTTCTGATTTGTGACCAGAGCATTGCCTCCTCTCCCCGTGGTTCTGCTTCCCCGAAGCGTTTCCGTTTTTTTATGCATGTTGCTAATGCTGAGTCTGAATTTTTGAGCTGTACTTGCATTGTTGGTACAAAAATCAATCAGCCCGTATGACTTCATTCACATGACAAGTTAGTAAAATGCTGCCAAGGTTAGAAGTGAATCTACACCAGGGGGAAAACTAGTGTTTGTGCAGCACGTATTCCATGAGATACCGTGCAATGCATTCATGCCAATGTAAGGAACTTTGTGTTCTATTGAGGTCACCAGATAACACACTGTTATGTTATTACATTCGAGGTGGGTCGGATTTGACAGTCGCTGCTGCTCTCTGCCCCAGTTGTCCTCCGTTTCCTTGTGCCCCCCGTTGCTGCATCCGTCCCTTCCAGGGAAGCCTTATTTGTCTAATGCACTAAATCTAAAGATGCCACGCCGAACTCCCACCTTACCTCTACTCCCCCCCCGCAACCATCCGAGCGTAGAAAGAAAAACAACCAAAAACCTTCCTGTCGGAGTAGTCTCTTTACTGTTTTCCATTAAGATGTTGCATCCAGTTGAAAAACAGCTCAGTGTCACAAGGATTTTTTTTAGGTGATTCTGCAGCGAACGGTGTACCTGTACAGAGTTTACATTTTATGACTGGGAGGGTTTTTTCTTTTTTAAATCTATTTCTACATGTTCATTCCAGGACAAGCAAACTATTTGCTGAAACTCCACCAACTGGAGCGAGAAGAGGTTTCTGAATGTCAGCATGAGGCGTCCACACAGTGCGGAGGGTTCCCTGTCCCTGTAAATCCTACAGGTTCAGTTCCTGCTCTGCCATGCTGTTCAGAGAACTGGGTTCATGTAAATAACCTAAACCTAAAAGGTTAAGAAAAACAGCACTTCCTAAAGCATTTGCACATACTGTACGTATCTGGCTCACGTCCAGACGTATTTCACTTTATTCTCTTTGATTAAAATAGCTAATCCACTCAAACTCACCTCCAGATCAGCCAAAAGTCCCCAAACGCTTTGCATTCATAGCTCAGTCGAAACAAAGAGTCAATCCCAGGCATTGCCGTGTATCTGACACTGGACTGTACAGCCAGCGTAGTGTGTTATCAGCTGTGTGTGTGTGTGTGCATTAAGGCTGTGCGAATGCATGTGCAGTGCGTGTGTGCGCGTCCGTGGTCTTCACCCGCTCCTCAATGTGACTGTCCGGTGAATGTGTAGCATGCTCTCGCGCACGAGGCACAGACTATAGATGTTGTACTTGCATGTGGTGACCGATGGCGACGAGACACAATAGAACACTGACAAACCAAGCGCCGGCCCGGCTCTCGCGCCCGGGAAACGCTGGAGAGATTAAACTCATCCCACATGGCTGTTTCTATTCGTTCTTCTCTACTGGGTTCGCCAAACTCCCGGCTGATCTCCTCACCCAGGTGTGAGAGCCGGGCCTCCATTTGGAAAGGAAGTAGAACATGTAGCAAACACACTGACGTGGAGGACGCCTCCGCTCACGTCCTCCCTCCAGCTCTCACAGTATGCCTACTTCCCGTATCCCCAACTTCTCAACTACAGCCTCTGCAAGCCAAAGTCCACAATGTTTGTTTACTTTTCACATATGGAAGACAAGTTTCTTCAAAGTGAGCACTTAAGATACAACAGAGCTAACAGCTTTTCTTGGAAGGTTCTTCTATAAGCTACTTTATCGCAGGAGGACAGATTTTTCTTTTCTTTTTTCTTCTTCTTCTGTCATGTTGACCTAAGAGTGCAATCATCTTTAAAAAAAAAATCCTATGTGCTAGTATTTCATTGAAAAAAAAAGAAGTATTGGTCTTGACATTTGTCCAGCAGTGACACGATGCTTTGAAAAGTACAATACTAAAAGAAGAGTGACCTAAAAGAGAAGTATTTTTCTACAGCCGTTTTCCATCCACAGGCCTTCCTCAGGTAGGTGTGCAAAGCAGAGCCGGGTGGAGTTGTCAGCCTTCCTTTTGTGTTCCTGTTTAATCACAAGGAGGCCTGGAAGGAACTGCTTAAAAAATATATTTTTAACAACCGTAGTCTCTCTAGAATGACGATGCTCATTTATAAACCTTAATCCTTTCCTTTGAAGGATTTTAAAATTGTTGCTCTAGACGTCAGTAGGACCGTAGAAGATTGAGGAATACCACAAAAAAAAAAAAACATTCAGAAACTATTTTAATACAATTCTTCAAAGGGTAAGCTCCAAGCGTAGTCAAATATTGCCACTATTGCTTTTAAAGTCAGCTACTATTTGTTTATTTTGTCTCGGAGAAGGCGTGCCATGTTCTTCCTGTGCTCTGTGTTCGCTGTGGCCAAGTGTCCAGTCGGTGTGTGTCGGACTTGTTGAGATTGGCTTCTCTTGCAACAGCTAAATATTCCTTTTCTCTTCTGTATATTTTGGCACAAGAGCTGTATAATGTAGTTGTTTTATTTGTTCTGTTTTTCAAAGATTGATCCATATGTGTGGTTCTTTTGCTCCTGGGTGCACTGTTTTTGCTGATTTATTGGTATTGCTTCCATGCAACAATGAAAGTTATTTATTGCAAATACCAGAGTCGTGCTTTTTTTTTGTGTGTTGGTGAAACATTGAAGGAATCAGTGCATGCATAAAGATAGTCATCATGCTATGTTGTGTATTTGAACTCCAAAGGATCCAAAAATCAACCTTTAATCTCTTGAACATCCTGCTGCAGGATCATCTGTTTAAACATCTATGTCAGCTTTGTTGTTTACAGACAACAACCTAATAGTAAAGTAAAGCATCTCATTACCCTACAAGTCTCCCTTGGCATTACAGGACAGCTTGTTTACCTACTGCCCTCCCAGCCACCTCCTGCGGGCTGGATGGCTCGCTGCCTGGAGCAGCATCGCATTTCAGGACACTCACACACAAACACACACCTGCCAGGAAATCCACATACGAGGGACAGTGTTATGCAGAGCGACAAACGGAGTGGAGGCTGTTAAGCAGACTTAAGGACAGATGGTGGCGTGTGTGAATCCATCGTGTGTATGTGAAGATAAGCCGAGGACAGTGCGATAGCACATATTGTTTCAAAAGTGTCATGCAATATCTGTGGTGTGACTCAGTGACCTTGATATGGGCAGAGGAGCACACACACACACACACACACACACACTGGACACAGTTATCTTCCACAGTGGCATGCTGTGTGTGTTTGTGTTGTGGAGAAATCCTGGAGACGAGCTCTTCCCTGCGGTTCTGGACTCAAGGTCACAGCGTTAGATTACACTGTTTCCTCATTATCTTCATGGTAAATTGTTGTTCATGCACACGCACTAAATACCTCCTCATCCCCGTCTGTAATCTGCAAAACGAAAGAGACCACAGCCTGTTCCCAGGAAGTGGTTATCCTTTATATTACACACAGGTCATACTTACATTTAAATTAATCATTAAGAAAAAACAAAACAAAACATGTGATTAATGAATTTTACTAAATCAGTTTTACAAGAAGAAGCCACACAGCGAACAAAGACAGTTTTGGTACAAATAACTTTATTGTTGCACATTAGCACATTCTTGAAACAATAAATAGCCACAGCCGAAACAGTTTCAGAAGGATTCGTGGAAACGTCAATTTTTTCCACTGAAAAACATTGACCTGGGTTGTATCCCCTCAAAGAGCTACACAGTGAAGATATATTTGTGTATACAAGTGGAATATGACAAAATGGATAATCATATTGCTACACGATGCTCATTGTGACACATGAATTATCTTCACTTCATCCTGCAGGTTAGTCGGACAACATGAGATTTATGATTCTGGGTGAAGAACTGCCACAAAGCCGAATGCTTTGTTTGGGAATAAGTTATTTCAGTGCAAATTCTGATACTCCAGTAGAAGCTTTATCACTTGTGAAGTTCCTTTTCGAAAATGTATTATCCAATTATACGACCACCGAACTGCAGGGATTGCTAAAAAAAACTGATCTGGTTATTATAATCAAGTCTATCACTCAAGGAGAAAGTATAGATGCATAAGAGAGCTGTAAAATGCCGACAAAAACAAATCAGTGTACATAAGCAATGTTAAGGAGAACGTTCTCATTTTCAAGCATAATATTAATCACACCCTGCTTTAATCAAAACAATAAATCATGATGGGGTAGATATTAAAATAAAAACACATTTGTCAACAAAGATATTGGTAAGTTGTCACACATGATAGAAAAATAAACGTAGAAAATAATATCTCAAGACATAAAACCTCGAGCTGATTGGATTCCATCTCTTGCTGTGCAACAGTGGAGAGTCCACAAAACGCCCAACATGAGGATGAAGGATGAGCTCTGACACAAGAAACACAATCCACTGCTTATTTAAAAAAAGGAAAAAAGAAAAAGAAAAGCTCTAAAAAGTCTTTGTATGTTTGGATTTGGATGTATGTTTGTGTGCTCTTTCAATGTGTGTATTTTCCAACACAGAGCAGCACGGGCCGACGAGCCTCAGCGTGTTTCTCTTTCTCTTCCAGGACAGGTTTCAATGCTATCGCTCTGATTGTGAATACATGTGTTTGTTGTCTCTTGCACATATGTCTATATATACACACACGGTCCCCTATACGTCCATGAGAGATTCGGGATCTCTCCGCGCTCAGACGTGGGCGCTCTTGGCATGATTGGTGGTGGAAGCGGCAGGCGCGTTGCCTCCTCCGTGCTTCGAGTAGTAAAAGTGATTGTTGTCCTGGTAGGGATGGGAGGAGGAGGCGTCTGATGAGCAGGCCAGGATGAAGCCGCCCAGCAGCGTGAGCAGAGTGCCGGCCCATCCGCTGTAGAGGGAGAAGCCAAATGACATGAGGCCGTGCTCATGATGGGCCCCGATGGGGAACCAGACGGTGGACACCATCCCACACATGGCTGGGGGAAAAGAGCCAGAGAAAATATCAGAATACAGACAATCAAGTGCATTCTGCTACATTTCTAACATGCACCTAAAATAACAGGCAAGTTAGATCTGAAATGCAAAACTCTTAATAAATAATACATGCTGAGCGTCATACTGTCAAAGAACATCCAGCAAATCTTAAGTGACTTTGGGTTTTAAACTTATTTACAATGTGAACACACATTTTGAAAGAAAAAGACCAAGAACAGCTGAGTTTTCACATCCTGGAGGGAGAACAGAGTGGGGATATTGGTTTATTCTGTCAACGTAAAGCCACATTTCATCTGCTGATATGCTTGTCAGACTCTTTCTATTCACTTGTGTGCACCTAACTTCATCCAGCTTTCACATTCAGACTCACTGAGACATAAACTTAGAAAGACTTTGATGAAATGTGTAACTGATAAGTGTGTTGTGAAAAAAAAGAGAAACTATCCGAACTCCAGATGCTGCGTTTGTTTAATATTTGAGAGTGGCCAGCCCCGTGGAAGACTTCAATCATATGGACGCAGGTGTTTGTTTTAGAGACACAGGCGCTCTAAAATGCAGCGGCGGCGGCCAAATATTTTTAGAATAAGCACCATGAAGTGGGCAGTTCAGGGAGGGGGCTCCCATGTGTTTCAGGACAAAGACAGGGTGTGGAAAAGAGTAGGTGGAGGACAGGAATGTGATTGGATCTGTGGGGGGGTTTGTGTGTGTGTGTGTGTGTGTGTGTGTGTGTGCGTGTGTGTCTCCACCCTAGGGAGGAAGGCAGTTATAGCTAACATCCCCTGTTTTCTCCAGCTCGCAGGCATTTAAAGCGAGGGCAAAAGAGGTCAGGAAGGATCGTTGATGTCTGCCTTCGTATGTTTGACCTTGAGTTCACATTTGGTTATTATTCACCGGAACATTAAAGCCACAGTGTGCGAGGAAGATAAAGATGAGTCTCCTACCGACAATGAGCACAAGCACTCCCCCGACAATGGTGCGCTTGTTCTTGGAGCTCTGAGGCTCGTTGCCAAGGCTGATGCAGGGCATGGACATGAGGAGCATTAACACTGCTGGAAGACCCAGGATGGATGCTGTGATCATCAGGGCACGAGTCGTCTGGATGTAGGCTGTGAAATGAAAAAGCCAACAGGTCCAACATGTTATCAGCAAACAATGACACCAATCCTCAATGAGAATATAGCTGCTGCATATGAACTTATCATAAATAAAATGATCTGATATGTAGGGAGACGGTGTGTACCTGGCAGATCCAGGATCTGTGTGAGTGTGATGCAGTGGTACAGTCCAGTGGAGATGACACAGTCCGCCCAGGGTCCCTTCACACTTAGTTCATCCATCTTCTTGCAGGTGTTGAGACCATATTTGCACATGGCCACCCAGTCATTAGTCGATGTGGCCACGATGATTCCCAGCCATCCGAGGACGCTGAGAAGAAACCCGCTCAGTTGGAGACATGAGTTGGCCATCCTAAAGCCCGTGCGTAAAACTCAATTCACCCCGACTTCAGAAACGCTGAAACTATACTAAAAACGCTGAAACTATACTAAAAGTCTGAAAATAAAACTTTACAGCAACAGACAAAGAGGGAGGGAAAAAACAACTCCCTGAAAAATAATGGAGGAACAGACAGTCTACAAGTTATTCCAGAGTTAAAAATGTTTTTCCCATTTCCAATTGAGTTATTCCATCAATTGAGCTCGGTCGCGCACTTCAGAAGAGTGAAGGATTCACAACATCACTTCTTATAACGGGACGCTCGGTGGAGGCAAATCTACTACAAAACTTTCAGCCAATCAGGAGCCTGTATGAGGAAAAAAAACCCTGAAAACACAACACCTTTTGTTTCTGCTCTCTGGCATTAGATCTTACTCTGTTGAATGACTGAGTCTCACTTTGTTGGAAGCAGAAAATAATTCTTTAGAAACCTGCTGCCATCTACTGGTCACTTTAGATTCCTCTGATTGAAGAGCTCGAACAAAGTTACCAAGAAAATAACTAAATGTACCTCGACTTTCACTTATGAACGCTTCTTAAAAGTATGTTTTTTAATTAATGCTATTATTTACATTTTCTGATGCGCCATGCATGTATAATTGAACAGTCAAATTTTAAAACGTGGAACCAATGATGCCTCCAGGAGGCCAATAATGGATCCAGTTGGGGTTAGGATTCGGTTTAGGATTGAGATTAAAATATTAAATTATATAATATAGGCTACATAGAGTTGTTTATATTTACATAATATGAAATTCACTATGTGAAATGAGCAAAATGGGCAAAATTGATCAATTGCACAAAATTGTGACAATTGTATGCTGATCTGTATCAGTATGTGCAGCACGATCTTTGCACAAATTGACCAAAATCGCATTACATTTTTTCTTTGAACTACAGTCTGACTGAAACCACAAAATAACTTAAACCGAGACCATTTGAAGCTGTTGGGGCAATATATAAGCAATCAGAAGTTATTTCCGAAAGTTTTTTTCCTTTCTTTTTCATGAGTAGAATTGCTACATTCATAGAGGACGAACACTTCCCTGTCAGTGAACGCAACTTTTCTGAGAACTTCTATTTCAGTCAGTATGAAAAAAAAAAAAAAATCACATTGCTTTGAGACTTTTTATTACTATATACTTCCTTTTTTTACCCCATAGTTATACTTTTTTAAAACGACAGCTTGTTTTTGTTTCAGTGTTCTGCTGAGAGCACAGAGATAAATGACATACGATTAACACAGACGCAAGATAAAAAAAAAAAAAAAAAAAGTTTATTTGAGCACGTGACCGCTCCAGTCGGAAGTTGAAGGTTCACGCGCGGGTCATTCATTGTCAGAGCCAGTGTGCTTGATATTTCCCCCAAGAGGGCAGTCAGGGGGTCGGTGCTCACGCGGGCTGACCAGCAGTTACTTTTCTATTAGAGATAGTCTGCTGGACATTATGTTGAGCTGCGGAGGCACATTTCATGGCCCAGAGGCGCTGCTCTCCCTACATGACAAACTGTGAAGTGATATTACTCCTGTCGCTGACACAGATTGCACACTCGTCATGCTTTTCCCCAACCAAACTGGACTACAGAGAAATAAGGCCACTGCTACCACAGCCATCGTCTCAAAGTAAGCTTTTTTTTTCCCCTGCTGTGTATCATGTTTATTTTATTCATGCAACGTTTTGCAGTGATTTTTCTCTGAGCCCGCAGTGCACGAGTCTCTGCAGAAATGTGCCTGCATTTGGGTTTTTTTTTTTTTTTTGGCCACTGTAGCAGCCTGTTTTAGTGTTGTGGCTGCCTGATTTGTTTTCATGCTGTTTTGTTACCAGTGTTTTCGGTGCGTGTGCTTCAACTGCCTGCCACCTGCGTGCAGCGGCACAGCTGTGTGCTGTGTCCTCTGCTCTGCCACTCATAGACAGCAAAATGCAGGTTTTGTTGTTAGAGGGTTTGCATGTGAAGTTTTTGAAATGAGTTTTGCTGGGCCAAGCTCTTGGATGCATGCCCATCCCCCCCCCTCTCCTCCCCTCCTCCCTGTTACTGCCCACAGTATAATTTCTGGTGGCAAATGAGCAGTGAGCAGCCAATATGCATCCTGCAGGAGGTCTGTGGATCTCCAAACCACTGATTGATGGGTCTAATCATCAACAGGGGGCGATGTAGCACAGCAGTCGTCCACAGTTGACATTCAGGTGTTGTAGGACATGGTGTTTCCTCCATCACGTCCTTGCTGGATGGAGTTAAGTAAGTCCTCCATCACTCACATCAGTCCAGTGACATGGCAGCAGAATAGCAATCAGTCTGAGAGGAAGACAGAGACCAGCTGAGAGGCTTCAGATACTTGTGCAAGGTCACTGTCTGCAATGCCTTGGCACACTTCCTCCTCATATGTTGTGCCCTTTCCACGTCTGTCTTTGTGTTTGTCTGGGATATGTGCATAAAAGCCAGGCCAAAAAAAAAAAAAAAAAAGTGAGGCAAGGCTGGTTGGATCGCATGTGATTCAGATTAGGTTTGCTATTAATATTTAAACAGGTAAAGTGTAACATCTGGTGTTTTCAGGTCTCTTTAGTTTTTGTTTTTTTTATGTGGATAAGAGATAGCTGAGAATCCTAATAGCTGGAGTTACCTTTCATTATTTTCTTGGAAACTTTCTTGGATTGTCCAGTATTTGTTATGTAAATCATTGTCTCAGTTAACCTACCAAACTATAACAAGGGTTGCATTTTAAATCATCCAAGTGCAGTGACTGACAATCATTCATCTGTAGTGTCGGCTAAACAAAACGCTGCTGAAAAACTGAAGGCACAGCCTGTGGTTCTGTGGTGAAGACTGATTAGTATCAGTTCAGTGTTTCTCTAAGCTGCTTCAAAGTGCAAACCTTTTTACAGTAGATAATCTGTTAGGGCTCTCACTCGGGTCATGCCAGGTAGCCTTGTGATGTTTTAACGGAGGCGCACTGTTTTTCTTTGATTTTCAGACAGTAAATGAGGTCTACTCTTTGTAAACAGACACTTACTGGAGTTAAGACAATTATGCAACTCTGCAACACCTCGTACAAGGTCTTCCCACTACACAGCCCTCTGGAACGCATGCTTGGTTCGTATTGTTTTGTTATCTCAACCGCCTGTTTCTGTGGAATTAACTCATCAGTGTACAGATACGGGATGGTTACATTTAAACTGAAATCTAAGAGACTCTGTTCGATACTGGTGTATGAAATGAGAGACATAACCACATTATCGATCACAAGGGCAAATAGTCTGAGGCATTCATCCATGTAGACGGCGTTGCACTTCATCTCTCTCACTATTTACTCTATCTTATTCACATAGATGTGATTTCTCATTCCTGCAACTTCTCTCAATACTCTTCTAATAGAGATGGATGAGTGATTGATGGATTGATTGATGGCTTCATGAAGCTGAATCAAAGAGGGAGGGGGGGGAAAAAAGGATGTGTGTGCACGTGTGTGCATCGGGGTGGGAGAACATAATGAACAGAGGCAAAGAGGAAGCACCCTGAGAATGGGCAGAGAATACCCCTCTATGATTCCCAGAGCAGTTTGTCTGATACAGGACGAGTGAGGCAGCAAGGGAATGGGAATATTATGCTAATGAGATGAGGACTGCAACAGCGACACTGACATAGAGGGATGATGGGATTCTAACCCTCCTGGGGAGAAAAAGAAGGAGGGACCATGGGGATCGGCGCATGTTCACTCTGTGTGTGTGTGTGTGTGTGTGGGGAACCCGACCACAGCAGACAGAAAGTGTGACTCCTCTCCTCCACTTCATGCTGTCAGAGCTGCCACTCAGGCGGCGGGAAGAAATGAGGAGCGAGCGATTCGCTCTTTGTCTCTGCGAACCAAGACTAGTGGTCCGGCTCGGAGGTGGGGTCGGAGCGGACGGGTATGAGTTATGAGTGGGGAGGCGAGGAGGAGCGATGATAGACTGATCGAAGGAAGAGAAGAACCTTTTTAGGCCAGCCCCCTGTGATGGAGTGGCAGCCATACAGGATGAGTCATCCTGGCCTCGGGGAGCGATAGGTACTTTTTCAAACAGTTGTCAAGTCGCATTCTGTGATTAACAGGAGGCAGAAGCCGAGGAGAGGATGATCAGTTTGTGCGCGGAGCAATGGTGACGTGACTTGAACTGATGAGGTTTCAATCAAAGTGCTCCACACTTGATCTGTTACAGCGGGGGGGATAAAGTGTTGTTCATCGTTTAATTCTGCAATACAAATAACATCTGCTCAGCAAAGGGGCTATCAAGTAGATCAATTACAACGCTTATTTATGCTTGTCTCATTTTCTAAATAGAACTTCAATTCCTGTTTCTTGACATTGACTCTTGATTCTGTAAAACTGAAACCCTTTTAGGTTCCGCTTTTCTCTCCGTCTTGATTGGGCCTTTGTGGATGTGGCTGATGGTCATTTCACAGCTTGTAGTTCTCAAAGAGACATTATGTTGGAGTTCTGTCATTAAACTTGCGTGTGGGGATAGTTTCTGCTGACGTCTCTGTATTCGAAGGAGACATAAAGTAAAATCCTTAAACTCCAGGTAACAAACTTGAAGTGTTTCTCAGTTGTACTGATGAAAATTACCTTGCGTCCCAGGGTCCGTGCCTGTTGTTAACATGCATCGCTTGTCAGATTTTTTCAAAGACACGATTAAGATGGATTACCCATGCATCTTTTTTTTTTTTCCTCTCACAGCATGCATATCAATCCTTCACATCAGTTTCTGTCACAACGCGAGTATCTGGGTGCGCCGTTACCTGTTTAGTATGCTCGACGCTACTTCTATTTTCTTTCTGGACGTAAACTTCTACTCAGCAAATTAGTTTATAACAAAAGGTCAAAGTGCTGCCAAGCCTCTACACAGAGAACTGATATTAACTAACTGTTGCACGATCCTTCAGTTGTTTAAAGTTGTGTCTCGCTTTATGGTTGCAAAGCTATCCGCTAAATCTACCACCAGACGTGTGGCTGAAGCTGTGTCACGGTCCCACACACTCCTTTGTCTCCGGCTGCGTGACGGAGCAGACGGAGCAACGCTGCTGCAGTGCGAACAGACTCCAAACTTGATTTGTGTCTAATCCTCCGGTGTGTCTGCGGTTGTAGCGGCCATCACTCACCGCTAACCGTGTTAGCCATTAGTATCAATTAATCTCGGCAAACGCCGTCGGCCATTACACTCAATACATCACCGCCGGCTCTGCTAACTATACAGCGCGCGGAACATAGCGGCGCGGCGCGGCCCGGTTACTCCGTGGGAGAAGATGAGAGATAAATGTGTCATTCCCCATATGGCCGAAGGAGGAGGGAAGTTACAAGAAGAAACATGCAAGGAGACAGAGGTCGGGGAAGAAGACGGAAAAAGAAAAAGATGCATAACTCACTCGGGCCCTTTGGGACTGACGGGTACAGACTCTGTCAACACAGTAAATACACCCTCCGCATTTGTCATAATAGTTCATTAGTGTTGGGAAGAGATTTACGTGAGGAGAGTGGATTAAAAAAAAAAAAAAGGGGGGATATTTTGTTTTGCAGGAGACGTGTTTGGTAACTCTGATAGGGAAACATCTTTTGAAGCCCCTTGACAAGCTGGCACCTCACCACATAAACTCACTTCCATTAAGACGGAAGCCTCCTCTCTTCTCCACCCCCCCCCCCCCCCCCCCCCCCCTCGCCGTTTCTCTGTCCGTCTTTCTCTCTCCAGCATTTTCAACCGCTGAAATTAGCCTCCTCATCATTCCACTCCTTATAATCCTCCCCCTCCTTCCTCTGTTGTCACCAGGAATAGAATAATCTATTGCTCTTTACATGGTGGGCTGTGCATTATCTAATATAGAAGATGGGGACGTGTTGGGCAGCGAGACGGAGAGAAGGAGGGAGAGATGGAGGGAGATAGAGAGAAGGGGCCATGTCGCCGCTCGTACATCATTTTGATGAGAGCCTCTGCAGTGCTGGACTGATTTGAAGTTGAGCCATATGTGAACCATTGGATTACGTTACATCACTTAAAGGGGTAGTTCGACATTTTCGGGAAGGCTGTTTCTCGTTGGGAGAGTTTTCTGAAAATGTTGATATCGACCTGCGCATTAAACGTGGACCATCAGTCAGGGTGTGTCGAGAGCCTCTTAGCAAGAAGATGGAGAGAAAAACATTGCAGAAAAACAAAAACCAAACAGTAGTACTACTTATACTCTGAATTCCGTTTATTTTCCTTGTTATTTTATTGATGCATTTAATTTCAAAACATTAAAAACATACTGTACATAGGCACTGTGTCCATGTGAACAGTGCAATCCCAGTGCTGCTAGTTAATCATAAATAAGGTACGTTAATGCTAAATGAGACAATAAACAGCAGAATGGATGTGGTAGAAGTGTTTTTACAGAAATCTATGAAGATATTTTTCCAACTGAGAGCCTTTCTCAGATAAAACCAGGGGTTTTGCCGGAGAGTTCAATGCTCGTATTGACATATCTTTGTGGCAGTGCATTATGGAGTGAAAATTTGCTTAGATTGTTGAGCATTTTTAGAGGGTGATAGGTGGAACTTTGGGGACTTGAAGAGCATGACCAGGGTGAAAACACATGATTAAATACCTGTACACCTCTCTAAATGATCAGTTTTACTCTAAACACTAAGCAGTACCAGTCTTTGCGTTCCCATATGCTTTAAGAAAGATAATTTAATTTATTTATAATCAGTGTTGTTGACACTTTTTGTGTCATTTGGCGCTGTTGCTTTCTTACATTGCTCATGACTGTTGTTTCCAGGAAGCATGCAGCTGTTTCAAACAACGGCTGAGACAAATCTACCAATTAATACACGCGCCAAATAAAAAGTTAGACGCTGACCAATGTGGAACTTTTGGTCGCTGGAAGATATTTCCCTCAGGTGTTGGACTAAAGTTCACAGGGTCGCTATAAACAAAACCCCAAAGCTGGTTAATGTCTCCTGGACAATATGCCATTAACCTCCATATAAACTTTATAAACTATGACAGCGGTGTGTTTAGGCTGTCTGGCTGACCCCAAGTGGCTGAACAGGAATCAATACTGCTTGAAAGGGAGCAAGCCGGCAGACAAACGTATAATACAATCCCTTGGTCAGTCAGGCTTTTACACCAGCTGTGCCTGATCCCCGGGAATCAACCGGCTTTTGACACTTCTTTATATGAGTGCTGACGCATTGTCACAAGTGCTGATCCACTCCACGATCGCCTCGTCGGACAATTTCATTATTTATTTTTCAGATTAGATTAACTGTAATGGACGGGGGTCAACGACCCAAGAAGATCATTACTTATCCACTGACTCAGGCCTATACCTCGCGATTCCTCAATTACCCGCTGACAGACAGGAGTGTGGAAACAGGGTCATGCCAAAGCCAAAGCCCCCCCACATATATTAGGCTAAATCTCCTTCCTCTCACCCCTCTACCCCTCTCGGGGACTCTCCAGGGAACATGGATAAGATTGAGTGCTCCATTGTTTCTGCTAATGCGGTTTAGCTGCCTGTCAAGAGGCAGCTGGGAACTGCTCCAGCCTTAACCACCAGCTCGTGTCTGACTGTTGCCATGTGTAAATATATACCTATATATGTCTGCATGTGTGTATGAACGGTGATGCACTCGACTGTGCATGCACCACAAAGCAAATTCATCATTTTTTTGTGCGTACATGCCAAAAAATTTAACCAAAATCATTACTTACCGTCTTGTCAACGTTATGTCATAGTGCTTCGATATATGTTCCTCTTCCTCTATCATCCAGTCCCTATCCTTAAAAATTTGCATTCATTGCCCCCGCATCCACACCCTCAGCCACAGAGATGCATTTAAATGTATTTACCCCCTATCTGCCTTTGCTCCCTGACTGCCAACACCACTCTTCCCCCTCTTAAATAAACCAATTTAATCACGGAGGCTTCTTTGCCCTTGTGCATTTCTGTGTGTACGTGTTTACTTGTTTGTGTTGAGAAGTGACTCGGTGTGTGTGTGTGTGTGTGTGTGTGTTTGTGTGCGTGAAAAGAGTGTGTGAGAGAAATCCCCACAGGCTTGAGCGGGTGCTTGCAAGCATGCACGTGCATCCTCCTCTTCCCCTGTCAGTGCAGGGTTCAGTGATGCCCAGCATACTCATCCAAAATCGGCGTGACCTTGCCAGTCAGCTAGTCAGTCAGCCATGGCAGGGCATCCACTACACCTGGCCTCGTGCGTGCGTGCGTGTGTGTTTGTGTGTGCGTGAGCGCGCGTGCGTATACGCGGATGAATCACATTCCTGTTCCTTCCTGTCTAATTTGTCTAGCTTCAACTGTAACAGACAAACAAGACCCCACTTTGTCTCCAAAGATGAGTTGATTAGCATCTGATTGGGCCTTTTAATCCTAATGACTTTTTCCACCACACGCTTTAAGATCACTTCGGCTTTGTCACCAAGTCCCATCCAATCAAACCGGCTCCTTTCAGGCCCGTCCCAGAGTGACTGCGATGATTGCATAATGTCACATATTGAATGTTTCGGAGTCTGAAAAGTCGCCACTCGAGATTGCGAGACAAGCTGTGATTCCCTGGCATCGGAAGATGAAAAGTAAACACAGTATTTTCCCCTTAATAAATACTATCAAAAATGTTCAAAAGCATTTATCAGGTGCTTATTCCCTCTTTGCTTCATTTGGAACTGTTCAGCAGCTGACACATTATAAGTGTAAGTGTTCTTGAAAAATGCCTAGATGTGGATGTTTTGAGTTGGAAATGTGGAGCAGAGTGTTAGGGCAGAAAGAAGCTAAGTGCTGAGCAAACCCTGCTTGGATAAATAGAGATTAGAAACATGCACAGAGTTGCCAGCTAGGTCTTCTGTGAAATAGACCAGACTCAAGGCAAATTGCAAACAATGCAGCAAGGAGCTGTGATACTATGATTTCGAGGCAGGCCCGAGTAAATCTGCCGAAGGAAACACTGATCTTGCATCTCATCAATCATTTCTGCACAAACAGAAGCACCTGCGTGACTTTTGTTCTTATTCTGTAAACTTCCTGCCTCCTGTGGGGAAAGATTGAGCTTAATTTATTTCTCTTCAAAATACGACTTGGCTGTGAGCCCTTCAGTGGAAACCCAGAGCGGTGTCTCCATCATCCTAATATTAAAATGGCCCGGATCCCTCCCCGTGCCCCTCATCCGTTCTGGCTGGCACACCCCAGGGCTGTTTGTCACAGGCAGCTTCTCATGTGAGAGCGGGCTTGACATCGGTCCACCAGGAAAGACAGATGACACATTTTTGCTACACCTTTATGTGATTTCAGCGACTTGTCTGTCAAACGACTGCAGAGACGGGAAATGCGTGAAAACCCACTGGGTCAAAGCAGAGCTGGAAGTGAATATTGGTTCCGATTCTTCATTTTATTTTATTTTTTTTTTCCCCCCCCTCGCTTCTTGACTCAACTGCCGCTATCCCTCTTCTTTTTATATTTCGTCTCAGCAATGCTTTATGCAGACTGAGCACAAGCACTCTGCACTGCTGCCTCAAAAACTATTACGTACAGAAGTTGGATGTGTTCTTAGATAAGACATCAGAGTTTGTATTTAATGATTTTTCTTGCCTTGGAAAACGTTATCTTACAATTAAATTTAACAAACTAGCACACTAGTGGCTTGGCATTTCACAGACTGATCAGCATCAATGTTCTTTCCCTTTGACGGGCTTGTCAAATATAGATCTGTACTTCTGATACCCTACTCCGTCTCCACCGCCTGTCCTTGTGCTGCCCGCCGCCGGTGCACAAGCAAAACACCCTATCTGGTCATTATATAGGAGTTTTTTCAAATTTTCTAAATTGTTAGCCAATAGCAATAACATTTTACGGCCTTCATCACTTCTGTGCACGGCTGCACGGCGTAGTCTCTGATGAAAGCAGAAGGGGGTTGTTTTCAACTAATGATATTAGTTTATTAAAAGACAAAGATTTACTGTGCTTTAGTGAAAAAGTTCAGGTAATAAATGTAATGATGCTATAGAGACTAGATAAAAACAAGAGCATAAATAAGGGACTCCAGCTGCTGTTTGTTAGAAACTTACTATAGATTTCTATTTCAAAGAAAAAACGCTATTCATTGCAATAGTCTTAGTCTTTTATTCAACCAAAATAAACTATTTGGCTTTCAGAAAATGGAGAGTGAGAGTTTTGTTGGGGTTAGGGGATAGACTTAAGTTATTGTACCATCTTTAGATTGATTTTAAAATACATATTTTTGATGTTTCTTATACTTGTTCTGGTAATGTAGTTTAGGTACATTTTTAAAGGCTATTTCTCGTCGAGAGCTTGGATTTATTCTCAACCATCTCTGCAGCAAATCACACTCCGATTACAGGACAGAAAATGTTTGTTGGATGCTGCGGTAATGATGGATAATGCATTCATGCTCTGGCAAAATTGTGCTTTTTTTCCCCACTCTTAAAATCTATACTCAGACTCTTAAATCGCTGGAAAACAGCGTAAACCTCAGACATCAGGAATCGGCATCGCCATTCCCAGCATGCAGCTGACATAATGCATCGTGTTCGTTTGATTTTTTTTTTTCCCTCTGTTGCTCCCTCCTGCAGGCTGAGAGAAGTGATTTAGTGATTTAGTATCAGTAGAGCTGCTGAGGAGGAGTTGTCTAAAGGGGAGTAATAGATGGACGGGCAAGGATCACAAGGGGATCACAAGAGGGCTGCTCAGCTGACACTGAACGGTCTGAATCAGGCTTTCTGAAGGACTTCAGTAATTCACAGTTTGAACTGGGCCCAGGGGATCGCGAGGAGGCAAATAGAGCGAAGGGTGGAAGAGGAGCAGAGAAGGAAATTGGAAGGAATGGAGAAGAACATGACTGCAGACCTGCATACGTCTGAGAAGAACAATAATTTTAGGGAGAGGGAATGGATTGATCTCTGAAATAACCAGTGGGCTGAGATGTTTTTCAGAGCAGCAGAGAGCAGACTAGACGAGACTATTAAAGTGTGAAAGCGCGGCGGCTGGAAAACATCAAGACAAACAGGAACGTGTCCAACACAGAAGATTAATGTTGGTTATTCAAGCTCGCGGTGGATTAATCAGCTCTCATGTTGCCAGTTCGAACCACATAATTTATTGAATGGAGAAAGTCAAACACAATACATTTAAATCAGCTCAGTTCTGACTTGGCACACCTGTTACGAAAGCTTTTGTACAAATAGCCACAATGAGAACAAGTGACCTATCATCGCTCTAATTCAATAGTCGTCTTTGTTTTAACTGTGCAGCAGCAACTTTATTGATTGTAAAACAACAGAGCACTAATTGTCTCTTTAATTTGCTGTGTATTTAAGTCTTGAGAGGATGGCATCCTTATCAGCGCAAAGCCAGGCACCGGGAAACGGCGCTGGAATCTCACACAAAAGCACCTCCAGGATGGATGTGCGGCGCACAGCCGCACGATCAGGCGCATGCAAACACGGCCCGGGCGTCACGGACGTGACTCACGCACGGGTGCCTTCAAACACACACACACAAGCACACACACACACACACACACTGGGGCACAGCTCTACCTGTGAGTGGCCCGCCCCCTCAGAGTGCTGCTTCATCTGTCCAGTCATGTATGAGTGTTTGAATACCTTCAAGGCTTGTGCCGGAGCCCGCTTGCTCTGCAGCCCTAAGCCGTGAGAGGCAGAAGAAAGGGGGATTTGCGAGTTCACCACTGGATGCTGAAATGACTGTGATGCTTTGGCGAGTTCTGCTCGTGTGGGATTTAAGTGGCTGAGAAACTCGAGGAACGTTTTTTGCTCCTCTGATTCAATCCACTGACTGATCTGTCTTTGGCAAATTTAATACACGAATGAAAAATTTAAAACCTCGGGGGCTGAAGAAGCTCTTGACTGCTTCCTTTTCAGCGTGTTGTAATAAAAAGTGTCATTGTGAATGAAAATACTCTGTATAGCCCTATGGGTGCATTTTACAATATATTTGTGTATTGCCAACCGTACAGAGATGTCCAATCTGCCGATTCGAGTCATAAATATTTAACGCGAGGTGTTTAGGAGGCAATTCTTCGATATTTAGCCAAGTTAATCATTTAGGGCCACAGATACTCTGTTACAATATTTCCTAAATCTGTCCAAAGTGTCAGTTCCAGTCTCTTTTTGCTTATCCTTAAGCCAGGACCGGCTTAGACTGATAAGACGAGCTACCCGAGGGTCACTGTCTGCTTAGCTTCTGCTGGCCCGTGTGTGTGTGCGTGTGTGTGTGTTGATGTGTGTGTGCCCACATGCGGACACGTGCATCCTCGCATTTCCAAACGATTAGGAATGGGCATGTTCGGCTGTGCGCACGCATGTGCGTCGGTCTTCATTATGTGCAGTCGCCGTGCGTCTTGTCAGCAGTGCTGATGTGCAGGAAGTATTGAGACGGACGGGGGATCTGCTTTATCTCTGCTCTGCTGCCGTATTCGGCTTTCCCGTCCGCATTCGGCGGCCGCTCCTATATGCCCCCCCCTTTCACCTGTGCCGAGATAGGGTCATGCAGGAAAATAATATTCTGGCTTTTTTTCCGCTCTGAGAAAATGTACTGCTGTGTGCATTTCTATATATTACTTGTCGCTGTAATTTGCTCTGCCCTTCCTGACCCGAGTTAATTTACCTGTGCTCAACAATTTTTCACCTCATGAGTTTTTAACTGGATCGTAATAAGCCTTAATGACTTCTGTTGTGACTTTAGCCACTTCTCTCCCCTTTTTGCCTCTCTTTAATAGCACAATCCACACGATTACTCCACTTTATCTCCCTTCATATTTTGTCTGAAAATTAAGCCATGGGCATTAAACTTTTAAGTAGCTGGTGAAAATGTTTGTTAAAACATATTGTTTGAAAACGCGTGTTTTAGTGCTCTCGCCTCATTGGTTCAAATCCAGGCCTTCCTATGGACTTTTGCATGTTCTCGCTGTACATGCATGGATTTGCTCTGTAGTTTTCTCGAGTAGTTCAAAAAGTTTCATATGAGGTTAATTGGTGACCCTCGGCTGCCTGCAGGTGTGAATGTGAGTGTGTGAGTGTGTGTGTGTGTGGGGTAAGCCGGGATCCACTTCCAGTATGAGGCGACCCTGAACAGGATAAAACATTATCAAGCAGAGTTGCCCAAACCGCCTTGTTCCCTTGGTCTATTTTTAATTAGCCCTCAGCAAACTTTAAAATTATAATGGAATCGGGCCCGCATGTGAAACTTGCACTTGACTGTTTTGTACCTTTGAATTTTACTACTGCCTTGAGCAAGTTAGCCCCGCAACAACAAAAAAATAGGTTAATTAAAGAAAACTGTTGCTGCTGGTGACCCAAAAAACTGCAAAACCAAAGTAAGACGAGATAGAAGGTGAGCGCAGACTGTTCACCGAGTTGTCTCAAACTAACAGATCATCATCCATCCATCTGCAGGACTGATTTATCCTGCAATTTATGAGCGATTTTGCGTCAACTCTGTACTTTAAAGCGTATTTTACACTGTGGAAGAAACTGAAAAAATAAGCACATATGCACAAAAAGAACATACAAACTGCACATAAATGCCTTGAAGCTCACAATGGAATATTGTTACTGTGAGCCAAGAGTACGAATCACTTCAGAGCAGGAGGTGACAATTGTCTTTTTTGTGGATGGAGTCAAACATACTGTGAATCAAATAGATCCCCAGCAGGTCCACCGCCTCTTTATCACTTCATTCTGTGTTATTTTGTGTGTGTGTTTGTTTTTTTTTTCACCAGTATTTCTGTTGCACGATGTGATCATTACTAAAGCGATATCCTGTTGTTCTCACCAAATTAATATTAATAGGTACATTTTAGCCTCAAACCCACAGCAATAATTAAGAAGAAAGTGAAAAAGAAACATTTGCATAACCAGCCTGCGATGGGAGCCGTAAGTACTACACATGTTTATTCAAAGGAGTGAAGACACAAAGCTGTACTCTACTCTGTTCTGCTTTACTGTGATCTACTAAGTGCACTTCATTCTGCTTAACGCCCTTCTGCTGTGTGGGAAAAAAAAAAAACAATCTTGGCATGCCATTATAGTCTTAAACATTTTTAGAAGATGAAAAGAGAACATTGCTTCTCGCTGAATATTTTAAATCCTGGCAAAAGACAGAGAAAAATCCCAGAATATTCCAGAGGGGCTCCTTTACTGTGCGGCTGCCCTCCATGAGGGTGAGCTGTCCAAGTCGTGCCCGTTCAAATACTGCTGATATGATCTCTTCACAAGGAGCCCATGATGCATCTGGGATGTAGAAAATGCTGATCCGTCTCTCCTAGCAGAGGCGAAGAGTCCGTGATTCACTGCCACAGAGGACAGTGTTCGTAACGCACGCCGCGTTTGTCCAGGCTCATCTCGTTAGCCCGGCCCACTGCTGCTGCGGTCTGCTGACCTCTTCCACGGAGCGAAGAGGGAGAACCGACGGACCCCGTTTGTGCTTCAAAGACGTCTGCGAACCGAGACCTCGGGGCGCTTGCCGTCGACAGAAGATCCGGGGGAGTCGGTACCGTCAGACACAGCCGCCTGGAGGCAGGAGAGGCAGAAAGGACTTGCGGTTAGTTTGAGAGCGATCGGAAGCAACAGGCGGAGGGGAAGAGGCTCCAGAGATGTATTCACTGTCAACGGTGGACAGACAGGCGACGCCACTCACTCTGAGCTGTGGCTGTCATCGCCGCGTCAGCCCGACACCGCCGCAGACGCCGGTACAGACGTCCAGGGCAGTACCCCACGATCCCCTGGGACTGATGGAGGCTCATTAAGAGGCCTTTTTATTCACAGTAACAATAAATATGCCGCAGCTTATCTTTACATTTTCCTCACGATCCAAGCTAGAAAGTCGCCCGTTCACGTTCGTGAAATGAAAATGAGAGTTTCGACGCCTGTGTTTTTTGTAGGATTAAGCAAATGAGATAAAATGTGTTAAGCCAGCTAAGCTTCAGCTGAATTTTTCATATACAGACACTCAAAAGTGTTGCTGATGTTTTAAGCTATGCAACAAGCTAACCGGCTCCGGCTTCATTTTCACCGTGCAGGAATGAGAATAACCGACTTCGGCTGGAGCGAGTCTGTGCATTAAAGCACAGGGTGTCTCTAAAATTATCTGGAGATTTTAGAGAGGGGAGGGCGGAGAAGCAGGGGGAGAGGAGGAGAGGGATGTCGAGGCCTTCATAATCTAATGGACTGCAAGAGAAAGAGACGCAGGAATGGCTGTTAGGAAATTATATGGCTTTTAGATGATTTAGCGTTGCTTTTTTTATGGTTTTCCAGGACAATCAGATCTTGCGTAAAAGTTGTTTACTGCGCCCTTGTAAATCGTGCTCCTTGTATTTTCAAATTATTTACTGTGCAAATTCATCGGAGACTCGTGTCATTATTCTGGGCCGATTATTATCCAAGGTGTTATGAGACCTAAACTAACTTCCCCTCCTGGCTGAGCTATATAATGCCGAACTGCAGAAACAGAGCACCACTACGCATCGTAACATTATGGAACGTCAAGTATGGGAGTTTAATATTTCAAATAAAAGCCGGTGGTTAATAAACTGAGTCTCAAAGTGCACCTAATGTTTTCTGGACTAATTGGATTGCTCCAAAGCTGTTACAGAAGGAATCAGATCAGCCAGATATCTATTTTATATTCTTTACAGTTAAGAGGAATCCCTGTCTTTGATGTAAGATTTTTCCATGGCAGGATTATCGATTCTCTTTAAGTCCCGCTGTGAATTGGGTCCAGAGTGGGGAAAGACTCATAAATGAAACAAGACAAACTTCTGAATGCTGTTCAGCTATATGATGCACCTCAGAGACAATCGCCTTAATTCCCCTCAATTCTGCTCAGACGATAAACAATTTTTGGCATCGCCATGCCTGACTCGCAAATTAGATTTACCTGGACGAAACCACGTTTCTCATTAGACTCCACTCCTGGATCAGTTTTATTTTTCCTGCTTGCCTGACTGAGTGACTTCACACAAGTGGATCGATAAATGGCTCTGTTTACTACGTGAAGCAAACACACCCAGCAGGCCATTATTCCGCCTCTCAGTGTGATGGTAAAAATGCTTCATAAACATCTTCCAACTGGCCTGGTGCCTGGAAATTGATTATGGCTTTATTGATATCCACTGTAGCATGTCATAGCAACGTTAATGATATGAGCAATATCTGGCCTACGACAACACGGCCCTCCCATTTGTTTTTAAAATGTTCCGTTTGACATTTGAGTAAATGCTACATTAGATTAGATCACAAGTGAGCACACGTGTAGGTCATAAAGTGTTAAATGTTTTTGGTTTTTTTTGCTCTTCTTCTTCTTGTGTGATCAATATTCATTTCTTGTCAGTTTGGAGCTTAATTAGGAATGGTTGTAATTAATGCCCCGCTTGTATGATGAATGGTTATCATTGTGCCGGGTGGCGCCTGGCGCTGGCGGCGACAGCAGTTTACAATATCATTCCTCCTCGGAGCCCTTGGCGAGTTTGTGCCCTGCGACCCTGCGCGCCCCGTGCATTCTGCGCCTCTGCAAACTGACTGCTAATCAATGAGCTAAAATGTCTTCTACATAAGGAATGATGCAGCGGTGCATGAAGGTGATGCATCACTAATGGAAGCTTGTCACTCGAGGCTGATGTATCTTTCCCCCAATTTTTTTTAATTTTCCAATTCATATTTTCTCTATTGGCAGGAGCTTGGCAGAGGAGCGTGGTATTAGCGGTATTTTGGGTATACTGAGCACTTTAAAGGTGTGGACAGCCATAAAACTGTCCAAGACAATTCATCAGGGTGAAATATTCCAAAATTTGGCAAAAAAAATAAATTGTGCTTTAAAAAATAAGAGGGAAAAGCAGAGTGACGCTCTCTTTCCTGGAAAAAACTGCAGAGCTTTTAACTCTGGTTTGTATTTGTAGTCGTGTTGCATCAGAGGAGGCGGCTCACAGACGTGGTTCAGATGTCGTCGAATGATCCAACAAGGAAATTTGACACGTGCAGTGCTGCAGTGATAGACAGCAGCACGCTGAGACAACACAGACAACACTTGCAAGAAGAAGTGTTATGTATATTTCCTTTCTTCTTTTCTTTCACCAGCAAACAAAAAAGAAAAATTCAAAAATCCTAAATTCTTTTCGGAAATGTTGCTCTTAACTCCTAGGATAAAATATATACTTTCAGTCATTTGCAGGGTGAAGACAGACAAATATTTCATCCTATATGATTGAGTCTGATAAATAGAAATATATAAAATTTACATGTAATTTTATAAACATTTTTGCATATGATACCACAGATATGCTGAGCCGTTTTATGTGGTTAACCAAATAAAAAAAAGTTTGAAAGCGTTTCATTTTAATGTTGTTGGGGTTGAAAGCAATAAGAGGGCCTTGAATCAAAGATAAAAGCTTTATGTACATAAATATGTGAGGAGGGAAGTCAACAATAATTCAGTTTAGAAAGAGCTATCCAATCAGAGTGTTTAAAATTCTGCACAGCAAACGTAATGGAGGCTCAACAATAAATTAGATCTTAGATTTTTTTTTTTTTTCTCCAGTTCTGAATGGATACAATACAACAACAAAACAGTCATTCTGCCTGAGTGGTGGCTTTTCATGGCACAGAGGAGCAGACAACGTATGTGATGCGACGTCTAGACTGATCGCTCATGGTACTGGAGAGACGTGTCATTTTGCTGTCAACTAATCCATCTTTTCATCTTCTCTACTTCTTTGTCCAACTTAAAGCTCCTCCAGACCGAGAGATTTTGGGAGTGCGAGAACCTGCTACGTGACGGGGATCACTCAAACTTGACTGCACAATGTCGATCTTCACTGAATTAGACGAAACAGTCGCACCAAAAATTACCTGGATTTCATCTGCATACGACACTGGTTTCTTCAGCAAATAAACAAAGCTAAAAGCAAGCAGAGCCGCTCTCGGCAGGGGTCATTCCTGAACCTGACTCACTGTCTGACATAACACTGCAGATTTATTTCAGGTTTATTTCATCACGGTCAGAGATATCGCTTCCATTGCCCGGACAAAACTTGTATTGTCTGAAGTCTCCTTTAGAGGTGAGTTGAACTGGAGCCGGCTGTCGATAAAAGGCAGGGTCACCGGTCTGTCACAGGATGAACACAAAGAGTCAGACAGTCAAGATGATTAGCCTCGATCGTGTATTTTTTTAGACGGATTGACGTACGGGAGGATATTGGAGTACAGAGAAACCTCATGAGAAACCGTCTTCGCAGAACGGCCCCAAGTCTAGAATCCAACCAGGTATGTTCGTGCTGTTAGGCGAGAGTGTTAACCTGCACACCACACCACAGCTGATCAATTATTGAGGACAGAGTTCACAACGCAACTGTTACATGTTCACTCCCAAACCGAAAAATGTGTTTGATGGCTTTTATATTAAAAGGCAATTTATCCAAACCATCAGTGAGATATATTTTGATTTTATCATGATGGCCGGATGGCTAAAGAGGGGATGAGAGGATTTATCTTGACAGGGATGGAGATGGGAGACTGGACCTTTCTGCCCCGGTTTTTGTCCCGCTTGAGTTTCAGTTCCAACAAGTGTTGAAGGGGAAACAAAACATTTACTGCTTCCGGACGCGTCTCTCGGCCAGGCGTTCGGAAGGCAGGCTGTAAATCTGAGGGAGGTAAACAAGTTAATGGGGTGACATGGGACGGGCCGTGCTGGTTCAGCTCAGGTGTGTTGTGCTTTCTTCCCTCGCCACGGCTTTAACATTTGACTGAAGCTATTTCTTGCGGCTCTAGTGAAACAGACAGCACAAGTGCTTCTTCTTTTTTCTTCTTCTTCTTCTCCTTCTTACCGCTACAAGTGAGAATTTTCTCGTGTGTGTTTTAGAGCTGCATCGGGGGCAGTCTCTTGAGGTTTCTTCACCTCTTTTAGGTTGAATGAAAGCACTGGTTCTTAAATGAACTCTGACAGTTTGGTTTATGCCTCCTCCTCAGCGAGTTATCAGTCACTATCAGCTGCCCCTACAGCACTGGGTGGGGGTGGCACAGAGGTCTTATTGGATCTCTGTGTGTGTGTTTGTGTTTGTGTGTGGTTATTGACACCAGCAGAAGGACACAAACACCCCCCGGGTTAAAAGAGGATATAGCATTCTCTGATTTATTTTCATTTTAGACCGTACCTCAGGAGTACCTTTTAAAGCCGTATAGTCATTTACAAATGCAGCCGTACACACTCGCGCGCTTGCAGCACGTCGCACTGTAAACACACGTGCACGGTCTCTCGCTGAAATCCGGGGATTAAAAGCTTCTTTTGGTCACAAATTAAACATGTGTGGCTTCCCAAGTGTGTGCGTGCATGCATGTGTGTGTGTTATTAGTGAATGATGAGAGAGAGAGAGGAGGGAGATTTTTTTGGCAGTGTGCTGAGCAGAGAGAAGGTTCAAAGCAGTGGGATTTTTTTTTTCTGTCTCCCTGCTTCAGCATGTGCACCACCAATGACCTCAATTAGCTCTGCGTCTGATAGACGCACACAGAGCATCCTTTGGATCAGGCACACGCACGCACGTATACACTGGCAAATACCGAGCCGTCGTATACGAGAGACGAGACGGGGACTGATGATAGGATTAGTCAAACAAAACCATCAAATTTATGCTGCTCAAACATGTGTATGCACGTCTGTGTTTCATCATTAAAGATGAATCCTGACCGAGCTGTCTGTTGAACAGAAAGAGGAGCGGAGTGACGGAAAGTGACAGGCAAAGAAAAGGAGAGAGAATCGCAGGGCCCATCAGCGGTGAGAGCGAGGAGCTGGTGTCTAAAAGTTTGTCTGGGATCAAAGAGGGACCCGAAAAGAAAGAAGAGAGGAGACAGAAGAGAGTCACAGAGCCGAAGAGAAAGGAGAAAAAGCAAAGGGGAGTTTCAGTTCAAAGACACCCAAAAAAAAAAAGAAAGAAAGATGGAAGAACAGGATGGGAGAGAACCTAAAGGGAGGGAAAATGTATGAATGAAAGGAAACAGGCTGAGAGAATGAGGGAGAAGTAAGAGATAAGATATCAAGATCAGTGAAGGGAAAACAAAAAAGGAGGAGAGAAGGGGAGGAAGTGTTCTGAGCGCAGATGTAGATGGAGGAAGTGGGGATCTGTCAAACGGCAGGCACACTGAAAAACAGCGCTCTGACCTTCACGGGACAAGCTGCTACCACTGACAGGAATTTATGCACGTTTTCACTTTGTGTTATTAGCTTAGCACTGCGAGAGCGTGCATGTGTGCAGAGGCGCGTGTGTCTGTGTGTGTGTGTGTGTGTATGTGCATGGCTTTATGCGTCGGGCAGAGTCTTTGCGTGTGAATGAACGTGGGAACATCCAGTGGAATCTGTGTGTGGGCGCACGCCAGACGCAGCGTGAGTAAGGTAAAGATTGAGGGTTTTCCCTTCATCACACACATTTCCCGTCCTTGTCTTTCATTCTCGCTCCCCCCCCCCACTCTCTCTACCTCGGTGCTCTCTGCGGGAACTCCATTAGACCTTGCACTGTGTTATCTTATCCTGGAAAAATAGCCAAACTGCCTGCAGTTCAGAGCAATTATAGTACACCGTATCTCGAGAGGCGTCGCGAATTAAACAGGGATTGGGTCATGTGCGTATAGCTCCGAGTAACAACATTCAGGTAGACGTACGCGTCGTAGCGCCCTGTCATATTATTCATTATATTATAAACGTCTGATGCCAGAATCTTGCATGCTTCTTTGGAAATTACTTAATGGAGTGTTGTCAGCCCCGGGGCGTGCGGTAAAAGGAAAGGTCATCATATTTTTTAAGGAGATATTACTCATCATAAACATGGGGTATTAAATACACG